>NC_139625.1:63104716-63127216 GCF_964638095.1 Poromitra crassiceps
TGTGTGTGTGTGTGTGTGTGTGTGTGTGTGTGTGTGTGTGTGTGTGTGTGTGTGTTTGTGTGTGTGTGTGTGTGTGTGTGTGTGTGTGTGTGTGTGTGTGTGTGTGTGTGTGTGTGTGTGTGTGTGTGTGTGTGTGTGTGCTAAGGTGCCATTCTACTCTGCCAGTTGGATTGTCCCCAATATGGCAATGGAGAGTGAGCACCTATATAGCATCCTCCCCCCCCCCCCCCCCCCCCCTCCCCCCCCCCACACACACACACACAGTTCTCACTCCTCAGGTGTAGCCTCTGGGTTTGGAGGAGAGCCGTGCGACGGACGGTTCTCCAGAAGGGACACACAGCGCTTCCATTACATTACTGCACACCCTGTGCGTGCGTGTGTGTGTGTGTGTGTGTACGTGTGTGTGTGTGTACGTGTTTGTGTTTGCGGATGCATGTGCAAGTGCATGCAAGCTTGTACATGCAATTATTATGCTTGTGTGTAACAGTACTTGCATGTGGTTGTAAACTTTCTGTGTATGTTTACATCTGTTAGGATGTGTCCATGCATACAGTATGTATGAATATTTTATCTGGATGTGTGTGTGTGTGTGTGTGTGTGTGTGTGTGTGTGTGTGTGTGTGTGTGTGTGTGTGTGTGTGTACAGTATGCATGAGTGTGCGTGTGCGTATATGGGTGTGTGAACGTGAGCGCACGTGTGTGTGTGTGTGTGTGTGTGTGTGTGTGTGTGTGTGTGTGTGCACGCAGACATGTGTGTGTGCGTGTATGTCATGGAAGAAAGGTGTTGAGCACTAATCCCCCTGTCTCATTTTTCAACCTGCAACTGTCGCTGATATTCAGAGATCCCTGAAGCCTGTCTTAGCTTCCACACAAACCACTCTAACACAGAGATCCCTGAAGCCTGTCTTAGCTTCCACACAAACCACTCTAACACAGAGATCCCTGAAGCCTGTCTTAGCTTCCACACAAACCACTCTAACACAGAGATCCCTGAAGCCTGTCTTAGCTTCCACACAAACCACTCTAACACAGAGATCCCTGAAGCCTGTCTTAGCTTCCACACAAACCACTCTAACACAGAGATCCCTGAAGCCTGTCTTAGCTTCCACACAAACCACTCTAACACAGAGATCCCTGAAGCCTGTCTTAGCTTCCACACACACCACTCTAACGCAGAGATCCTTGAAGCCTGTCTTAGCTTCCACACAAACCACTCTAACACAGACATCTCTGAAGCCTGTCTTAGCTTCCACACAAACCACTCTAACACAGAGATCCCTGAAGCCTGTCTTAGCTTCCACACAAACCACTCTAACGCAGAGATCCCTGAAGCCTGTCTTAGCTTCCACACAAACCACTCTAACGCAGAGATCCCTGAAGCCTGTCTTAGCTTCCACACAAACCACTCTAACACAGACATCTCTGAAGCCTGTCTTAGCTTCCACACAAACCACTCTAACACAGAGATCTCTGAAGCCTGTCTTAGCTTCCACACAAACCACTCTAACACAGACATCTCTGAAGCCTGTCTTAGCTTCCACACAAACCACTCTAACGCAGAGATCCCTGAAGCCTGTCTTAGCTTCCACACAAACCACTCTAACACAGAGATCCCTGAAGCCTGTCTTAGCTTCCACACAAACCACTCTAACACAGAGATCCCTGAAGCCTGTCTTAGCTTCCACACAAACCACTCTAACGCAGAGATCCCTGAAGCCTGTCTTAGCTTCCACACAAACCACTCTAACGCAGAGATCCCTGAAGCCTGTCTTAGCTTCTCTAACGCAGGTGATGCATATTACATATGAGGAGAAGGTCAGCAAGATATCACTGACACTAATAAAACATCACACTGATTATTCACAATGTGTTTGTGTAGTGTGTATGTGTAAGTGTATGCATACGTATGTGTGTGTCTCTGTGTGTGCTCAAACACACAGAGATACACACATACGTATGTGTGTGTCTCTGTGTGTGCTCAAACACAGTGGCAATATTTTATTCACAACCTCTTCCAACCTCGGTCCCCACGGAGGAATAACAAACAAGGATTTAGCTCTCCTGCACGTTGGTGGTCACTGTTCCCAGTATGCATCATTTAGCAGGCCAGCGCCATCAATGTGCAGTGACAGGTGACCGCCGCAAGACATATTAAAGAATAACAATGAGATCAATTTGATAACACTCTCTTTCCAGTGCAAGCAATATTTACAACTAAATATCACTGTTTTTGTGTCAAAAATGTATCACTCCAGTGAGATGTTTCTGCTGTTTTTCCCCTGTAAGAAATGGAAATACAAGGTTATTTCCAAACTGGACTAAGTTTAATGACTCAAAGGTCCATGAAATCCATTCAATATAGTGTTTAATTTCAAAGATTTATGGTTGTCCATCTGAAAGGAAGGCTTGCAGCAGCTGATAATGTATCGACGATGTGAGAACGTGTAACAAAATGTCCTTTTAAATGTGTTGAACGTAATAAAACATGTTAATGTATACATATTGCCAGATAACATTAATGTATTAAATCAGCCATTTTGACATAAGGTGAGCTAGGTGTGCACTAAAATATTGTCTAACAATCGTTACAACCTAGCTGGCTCAAGTGTGACGATCAACCCCCCCACCTACTCTGCCCGCCTGTTGGCTGTGTTTAATTAAGCAAAAGCTCACGACAGGCCATGATATATGTCCATTATATCACAGCTAAGCGTTGTGCGAAAACTCCTAATTGTCAGTTGAAAGTAAGTGGCTGGTGACTGCACATGTATCGGAGGAAGCATGTGTTAGAATTGGCCAAGTATACAATTGTAAAATGGTAAAAAAAAACAGAGAGAAGAAATTGTCCAATGATCACCGGGGGGATGACGATCAATTAGTGCATGGTTGGAACTAACAGCGTTGTCAAGCTGTTGTCAAGTCTCTAGTGATCAGTTAGGGAAAATCGACTCTCCCTCCCCACGGAACTCGTTAGAGTGGAGTGGTTTAGTCTATAGTTGTTTGTAGTGGTATACTGTAAATTCCAGCTCGGAGTGCGATGCAATATGTTTCCATGCATGCGTGGGGAGGGGTGGTGTTCTACGAGGGGGTTCCAGGAAATCCCCATCAAATTCATGAATTGCTATTATTGATTATTTATTATTATTTAATTTACAAGAAGTTAAAGGGATACGACAACTCTTTGGGAGTTTCATCCATTTGCCATAACCCGAGTCACAATATGTACATAGAGCTTTTTGGCGCTGTGTTTTTGGTGACTTTGAACGGCTGTACCATTTCCCCCAATACTAACTGGACGAGTGTAGCTCACTGTATACTGTATGGAGAGTGACGGTAAAGGTAATGTGTATCTTGGTTATGTGTGGGCGATATGGCAAATGGATGAAACTCCCAAAAAGTATCCTTTTAACACAATTACAGAATGTAGACTGTTATCTCTCTACCTACACAAGTATGGACAAAGAGATCTCAAATCTCAAATCCTGGAGCTTTCCTATTGTATTACGTGCACTACACCACTGGAGTGGAGGTAACTGAAGATGAAAATGGAGTTGACAATTCAGTTGACTGCTGCAGCTATGCCTGATATCAGAATGAATTGTCAACTTGTGTGTGTGTGTGTGTGTGTGTGTGTGTGTGTGTGTGTGTGTGTGTGTGTGTGTGTGTGCGCGTGCGTGCGTGTGTGTGTGTGTGTAGGTGTGTGTGTGTCTGTGTGTGTGTTTGTGTACATGCATGCTCATTCTTGGTTGTCCTTGTAAGTCAACAATCCCCTTTAGAAACAAGTTTAGTTCACAATCAATGGGATATGTGCAATTCAGATGATGGAGAATGAAAGAAAAAGACCATCCTCCCCGTCTCCATTATTTTATTTATTTCTTTATTTTACAGCATCTAAAAGCGTTTCCCTCTGCTCTTCAGCTTTCTCATCAGTATATTTCTCCTGTGTGTCTGTATGCATTAGTTTGTGTGTGTGTGTGTGTGTGTGTGTGTGTGTGTGTGTGTGTGTGTGTGTGTGTGTGTGTGTGTGTGTGTGTGTTATACATTAATTTGGCTTTCAGTCCTATAATTTACGAGTCTTTTCAATCCATTCTATTATCCCATGGCGGTGCCTGCAAAAGATGCCCCTCACCGTAACCCCTGGCCTCTGTGTGGGTCTGTGCACACGTGTTCATATGCCTTTGAAATGTGCGTGTAGCCTATATGTACATTATGTTCTTTGCCTATGTGTCTGTCTGTGAGTCAGTCAGTGTCTGTATGCTATGATCGTGTGTGTGTGTGTGTGTGTGTGTGTGTGTGTGTGTGTGTGTGTTCTTGTATAGCTATCTTAGTGAGAACCAATTTGAGATTCATACTTGGGAAGTGAGGACATTTTGGACGGTCCTCACTTTTTTACATACAGTACCTTCAAAGGGCTTGGTTTGAAGGGATAGGCTATTGGGTTTAGGTTAGGGTTATGGGTAAGTGTAACGGTTAGGCATTTAGTTGTGATGCTTAGGGTTAGGGGCTACCTAGGGAATGCATTATGTCAATGATTGTCCTAACTAAGATAGTTGTACAAAGGTCTGTGTGTGTGTGTGTGTGTGTGTGTGTGTGTGTGTGTGTGTGTGTGTGTGTATGTGTGTGTCTTTGTCTTCTCCAGTGAAGAGAGGGGTGTGCCTGTTAATGACTGTTTATGTTTCTTGCTAGCCGAGTCTCTTTTATTCGTGTTGGCCATGACGGCCTAATATCTGCCTGTCAAACAGCTTCTATTCACACTCCTAACAGACTGGAGACTGATACTTAAGACACAAAAAACAACCCACACACCTACGTATAGACTTTGCTAGATTAGTGGGCGGTGAAGGAGCCACACTGGGTATTGAGTGTCATTCTTGCTCCAATCAATTACTATTCATTTATTCCAAAGGAATGACCCTGCCCTGATCTGAAGAGTTATTATAAGTGTGTGTGTGTGTGTGTGTGTGTGTGTGTGTGTGTGTGTGTGTGTGTGTGTGTGTGTGCGTGCGTGCGTGCGTGCGTGCGTGCGTGCGTGCGTGTGTGTGTGTGCAGTAAACTCAATCATATTTAGTTTAGTTATTGAATCCCCGATCCTTTCTGCCTGGGCTGGGCTAGCAGCTAATGCTGAATGGGGAGAACGGGGGGATTTACCCCACCCTGACCACGCCCCCAGCCAGCTACCCCAGCAACTATGATGAGACATTGACTGTATCTATAGCTCAAAATATGAGAGCAATCGTTCATTTTGTGGAAAAAAGCACCACATTGTGCAGATGTGTCTTGCTATAGATATAATGAGAACAAAACTGGATATTGGGGCATCACAAATTTGTCAAAATGGCCACCAGCGGTTGATCAAACTTTCCTATCCCATTGAACACACATGCGATAACGGACATAATGCAGATGCTCGTAACCCGGGCCCGGCACCACGAGGGGGCGCCAGGGGGCTTTGCACCCTCAGTTAAATTTTCTGCCCCCTCACTTAAATTTTTTTTTTGTGAATAGTTCATCTATAAAGGCCAGTTAGGCAATGTTTGTACCTGACATGTTTCGGCTGCTGTTTCTGCAGTCTTCATCAAATTAATGAAATCAATCAAATCAATAATTAATGTAGGCTACCCCCTATAAACATAGCTCTGTTGTTTCAGAATTGGCATGGAAGCGCTATTTGCTGTGCTTTGGTTGTCACAAGGGCAGAAAGACGGAGACAACGCATCTGATCACTTTATTTCTTTAATTTAATGAACCTCACTGACTGGCTATTATTTTGTTTAGTTTTTGTTGATTTTTGCAGCAATTGTTTATTCTATGACTTTTCATAGACATATATGTTCAGAGTGCTCCAGACAGGTCCCGCATTTCACGTTATGCAAAGCTCAGCTCTATTAATGCCTTAATCTGCCCACATGGAAAGAATCTATATGTACCCTATATGTTTTAATATAGGGCCACATATAGTTTTCCCATATATGGTGCATACATAAAATTGGCCGTTTTCCTATATTATATGTACATATATGTACCTATATGTATAGGTACATATATGTACCTATATGTACATATAATATAGGAAATCGGCCAATTTTATGTATGCACCATATATGGGAAACCTATATGTACATATATGTACCTATATGTAGGATTTTAAATAAAAAAAAATAGCAGCGCACACGGGATTCGAACCCCGTTCTCCAAGGTTCAAGCCGTGCGCTCTAGTGCTGAGCTAAACATTTTCTTATACTAACCAGAGAGCCGGGCACATTATATACTCTCTCACACACAACGTAGACCACAATTGTCAGCGATCGGGAAGTTATTTTATGTGATGCGTACGATCGTAACAGACTAAAATGATGCTGTGTGTGTGTGTGCATCTATAGTCTGTAGGCTGTACGGCTTCAGAGGTTAACTTCATTTAACACCAGAGACTCAGGAGGTAGGCCTACACAGAGCCTCGTATAGTCTGTTACAATAACATAGTGTGCCCAGAGCAGCTCGTTCCGCACTTGGTGCAGACCGGTGCAGACTTGCTTTGGTCTAGTCAGTCACAGCTAGTAAGTACTTGCGCATGCTCGTTGCTGCAGGAACTGAATTCATTATTTTATAGTATTGCGCTAAACTATTAACCATAGTTGTGTCCTGGAAGCTTTTTGCTGGCACCACATAGCCAATAGTCCCATATTTATGATATTTCATGTGACATAAAATGCGTTGAAATGTAGTTTTCGTGTAGATCAGATTTCAACTCTCAGTTACACAATAAAAGACAATACAATGCCAATTCACACACTATCAATATTGTCTCTATTCCAAACTACAACAAATGTTTTAACAATATGATGAACCAAATTGTGTTTTTTTACACGTTTACGTTGTAACCGCATTAGCCGGTTGAAAAGAGGGTGAAATTAGGTCTTAGACGTTCAAACCCAATATCACCCAGATTTAAACTAAAAATCAACGTTGAAAAAACGTTTTGTGCTCGCTGGGTATATATGGATTATGACACAGTGTATACAAACAGATTTGTAAATGACCTATATAGGAGGCATATACCTTGTATTGTGTACATATATGGCCTATATGTGGATATAAAGAAGTGAGACCTATATGACCTGTATTATGAACATATAGGGCCTTTATGTGTATATAAAGAAGCTATATAGGAGACATATATGCCCTGTATGTGCACATATAGTACCTATATGTGGATATAAAGAAGCTATAGGAGACCTATATGCCTGGTATATGCACTTATATGCACCTGAATCTGGCCTATATGCAACCTATATGCGGCATAAATGTGGCCTATATGCGCATATATGCACCTAAATCTGGCCTATATGCAACCTATATGCGGCATATATATGGCCTATATGCTCCTATATGCGCATATATGCACCTAAATCTGGCCTATATGCAACCTATATGCGGCATATATATGGCCTATATGCTCCTATATGCGCATATATGCACCTAAATCTGGCCTATATGCAACCTATATGCGGCATATATATGGCCTATATGCTCCTATATGCGCATATATGCACCTAAATCTGGCCTATATGCAACCTATATGCGGCATATATATGGCCTATATGCTCATATATGCTGCATATAGGTTGCATATAGGTTGCATATAGTTGCATATATGTTCATATAGATTCTTTCCATGTGGGTGCTGCTGTGAAATAAATGTTTTATTTGATTTTGAATAGTAGTCTTTCTTGTGTTGTTATGTTTATTCTACTTACTCTACTTTATTTTAGTTTACTCTATTGCATTTTACTGCATTTTACTTATTGTATTGACTGTTTACGTTTAGGGAGATACTGTGTGATACTGTGTTATGCTATGTGTGTTCTGAGTGCGAGCAGCTGTAACTTCCCAATTTCCCCCCGGGGATCATTAAAGTCTTTCTGATTCTGATTGCGCTTTTCAGAGGTTATTATGGTTGAAAAGTCCAGAAATAGGCGTAGCGGGTATATAACCTATGTTTTACGATATAAAAATATCAGCCCCCTCCCCAGTTATAACCGCCCCCTAAGTCATTTCATCCTGGCGCCGGCCCTGTCGTAACCCTCAGAACCAAATAAAAATACTCAGTCACAATCCTATGGACTTTTACAAAGTATTTGGTAATTTCATTTCATTATGTGTGCATTAGTGGGCCGGTATAGCTAGCCTGTATGTTTTAGCTGTAACTGTTTAACTTTGATTTGATCTCTGAGACCTCGAATAAGCCCTCTGGGGTTTATGTCTCTTACCTGCGTAATGTTTGCATTTACTTGTATCTGTCCAACGTTTGTTTTTGCTGTGTGAAAAAAGTTGATAAAGTTGTCAAAGTGCCAAATTTTGTATTTATAGCTTGTAGAACAAATATGGATATTGGGCCATTGCAGTTTGGCATTCTGATCACCATGGCAACCGTTTTCCAAAATGGCTGCCAGCGATTGGCATACAGTATCACTTTGGCCACCCCCAAGCTGCTGTTTCCATGTTTTCAGCACCACAAATATTATTTACATACAAGTTAAAGTGAAACATATGTTTTATTACAATGTGAGAACAATAAATGAAAGAAAATGCAACCTCTGGGTTATCACCTATAGTTTTGCTGCAGTCCACATCAACAGGAGTAAGAGAGTCAGTCATGCCTTCTCTCTAGAACTACTGGAATTATTCCTAAAATGATTATTTCTGCCAGCTGGGAAGACAGGCACAAAGGTCTCTACTTGTGTTGTTTCCTGGTTCGAAAGAAAACCGGATCTGTGAGACCCATCCTGGACCTCAGGCAGCTCAATGCGACCATCACCAAGAGGCCATTTCTCATGCTTACAAACAAGCATTGACATTGACCAACCACTGATACGGGGGAAGGATGTGTTAGTGACAACCGCTCCAGGTGCCCTATCAATATGCAGGTGTGGAGTGAGATCTGCACCTCTGTTGAGGGCTACAAGCCTGTGGCCACAGAGCACCTTCATTCTCTCAAGGCTCTCCACATTCTGGGCCTGGAAAACAAGGGGCCCGACCTCATGTTCAGAGGGAGCCCCTGGCGGATTAATAGAGACTTCATCCCGATGTGGTGGACCAGAGATTTGGTCCTGCTTTGGGAGGACAGAGGTGGACCTTCCTTGTGTAGCTATCTCTTGAAAGCCCAAACCCAGAATTGTTTTTGGCCATTTCCATTCTACCACACTCACATACCTTATGCAAGAAATGTAAGACTCATGAATTACCACAATCCAGGTGTTAGATGTGTGAATTTTGGGTTAAGGACGGCGCAGTGGTGGCTATGGCTCCACAGAGTGACCAGTTGTGTGTGGCTGAAGGTTGATGCCCTCCTGTTTAAAGTGTTCTCACCTTAATGAATGGATGTTTGACTTTTAACTCGACACTGCCTCTGTCACAGCATGCAGGATTTTTGTGTGGGCCCCTGAAAAAAAAATCCCCACCCAATTTTAAAACCTGGAAGACTTCCACCCCCACACCCCTCACCCATCACCCCCACTTCGCCCTCTCCATCTTTCTACAGTACTCCATTGTGTCCATGTAAAGTATGTAGCAAAGCCTTGTAGTCCTAATGACATCCAATTTCAGGCCCTTCACATCCATTACTAACAATACTATTATCCCCCCTCTCTCTGTCTCCCGCTGTCTCTCTCTCTCTCTCTCTCTCTCTCTCTCTCTCTCTCTCTCTCTCTCACACACACACACACAGACACACACACACACACACACACACGCACACTGCATTAGCCTTGGGAGAGAACATTGTGGAGTGGTGGCATTGGTCTAAATGGAATAGCGCACACGTGCATGCGTCCATGCGTGCGTGTGCGTGTGTGTGTGTGTGTGTGTACAGTATGTTCACACAATTAGTTCTTGTTGAATTGGGGAAAGTGAGGATATGTGGAAAAAGATCAAATTTTAATTGTTTGATTTTTGCACTGACTGCAATAACATAATGAAGCCATTCTTTCTTTAAGAATTTAATTCATAAAATTATCGCCAGGTTAACAGATATCCTTCCCTTATATAATTTCTGTTTCTATGTTTGTGAGGACCCTCCCACTCTCCTGCCTCTGTCTTGCAGCAGGCTGGTGTTTGGGGACGTTAGGCTGGTTGGCTGCAGCTGGGCCTGGTGTACTCCTTGGCCTGGACCCTGGAGACCATAGGTTGAGGCGATGTCTCGTCATAGACGCTGGGTTAGCTGGCTCAGCCTGGCTGCGGGCGTGGTCAGGGTGGGGTAAATCCCCTGTTCTATCCATTCAGCAAAGTTAGAATTTAGCTGCTAGCACAGCCCAGGCAGACACGATCAGGGATTCAACCACCGCAGTAAACGCACATCTGAATAGACGTCTTGTGTTCCTCTAGAATCCCCAAAACAGTTAGAGCCGCAGCACCTTCCTTTGGTGAGTCAGCCCATTGAGATATTTGGAAGGTTTTACCCCACTCGCGCGCCAGCCGTATAACATTTTGTGGGCGTTCCCGCACACGCCGACTGTCTCTAGTCTCTCTCCCTCCTCACCCATGTGCACCCTTTTGTTCTGTTCTTTATAGGCTTGTAGTGGTTTGTGTTGTTTAGGGACCGTTCGTTATTTAGAAAGGGGCGTCACTGGAGGGATTTGGTGTGCTCTGAAATAAAAAGCTGTGCCCCTTCCCTGATCAAAATATATTTTTCCTTGACCCTCCCCAAGTGATTTGAAAAATATGATTGACCCTCCCCAAACAATATTGTGGCGAGCTTGCGTGGAAGAATGCAGACTGACAAAGATATCTTACTTTTAACCAAACATTAGCAGAAACTCCGGCCAGAGGTGATCGAACACACTAACAGTCTCAGTCGTGGTGGCTACATTGATAGTAAAACTAAACATTATCCTGGCCACACAAACATTGCCATTACCACATAATGCAATCAAAACATGAGCACAACATCACTAAACCACGTTTTAACTGTACAGTAACAAGCTTCCCACAAGAACATGAACTCCCATAATCCTTTGCGCTTCTTAGAGCAGAACTGTCACCAATCAGACTCCGGTCGCTACATAATGCTATTTTCGCTTGTGAAACAATCTTCAGTCTGTGTATATCAATATTTGTGTTTAAATAGCGGTCAATGACTGATGGAAAAAAAGTTAGCCGGTTCTATTATTGTGGCGGACTCTCCACTCTCTGTCCCCCCTCTCTCTCTCTCACTCCCTCAGCAGATGCCAGCATGCATTGGGCTAATACATTTCGATGACAAATAGCATCCAAATTAGCCTAAATAGATAGAAAGGTAGATAGAAATAATGTTAACACAACATGCAATTGTAGAACATTTCAATATTGGACAAAATAAAATCTCGAAATCAAAACACAACCCTATGTGAAACATACAGTATATGTCATCCTGGTGGTATAAATATCCCTTGTAGACTTAACGTAATTTAGGAGATGAGTGAGCCATAACTCGGTTCTAGAAGACTTATCTGGCGCAACGATAGATTTGTGATTCGTGCTGGAAATGTACTTCCATATTGTGGCACCTAGAGACCACAGCCACAGGTTCCAACGCCGTTAAGGCACACACACCAAGAAGCAGCTTAATATTAAAATAGGAATCTTTATTATCGACAAAAATATATATAGCTATATGTTTTAATTAAAACAGCTCATAGCATCACAGCCCAGGTTGGTTGACACTTGTTACATATCACCACGTCATGATAGCACGCAGCAACAATAATTACGTGTAAGGGCTCCCGCAGGATGGTGGTCTAAACACAGTAAGTTATACAATCAAATCAAACTAATGTATCACAATGACGAAATAAACCATAACCAGCCAAGGCAGTGGCTCACTAGCACACAGCCGATCCCCTGCTCGGATCCCCCGCACTGCGCACACGGTGCTCATGCACGTTCAAGAAGCCCCTTGCACGGGTGGTCCGCCAGCATATCACACACGTTTGTGGTCGGCCACTTGTTACGAAAGACACCTCCTCAACATGGGGCTCGCGCTCCCGAAAGAAAGCAGCAGCACACCAGCCTGTCGCAGCCTTGCTGGTATGAACGTATAGGTTACCCCAGCGCAGACCCCAGCCCTCCGTCGAGGCAAACAGAGCCCAGCAGCCGCGGAATCACCAGAAAAGCGCCACTGATTCGCCAGATACTGAGGCCTACTGTCTGGATAGGCCAAGCACAAAGATCGACAGATAGGACCGCCAAAGAGAAACAATGCACCGGGACATACCAAACAGTTTGGACAGGAGGGGTGTAAATGAAGCAACTCAGTAGTTGTTGAAGTCCGAAAAGCAAACATTACACACACAAAAAAAGTTTATATAATTTTATCTAATCAAAATTGTATACCCCTCCCCTGGACTCAAATTAAAGAGAGTGTACCCTCCCTCAAACTAAATTTAAAATAAGATTACCCTCCCCTATTTTCCTCCAGTGGCCCCTTCCCTAAATAACGAACGGTCCCTTAGTCCTTAGTTTTAGGGAATAAATTATATTGGTATAACTTTTACTCTGGCGTGTGACTCCCTCTTTTTGTTACGAGCCCCCAAATGTGGCAACCCGGCTCAAAATGTATTATGACAGAACAAAAGGTGCATCGGTGAGGAGTGAGAGAGAGAGACTGAATGATCTGAAGGCTTCATCAAGGTGATCAAGGTGCATTCAATCAGACTTAACGTCACAACAACCCCACCCACCAGGCTTCTGCAAGTCAGAGAACCAGGAGAGTGGGAGGCAAACTGTGTTGTTTTTTAATGGAGAGACAACGGAATATCATTTAAACTGTTTCCACCGCACGTTTCGCATTTTCCTTTTTGCGATACACCCGACTTTTCCGCCTCCCTCAAGCGTGAAAACGTTTTTGCGAATTAGGCAGCGTTTCCACTCTGTTTTTTTATGCGCAAATTGAAATTTCGCATCAAAACAGGTGGATGGAAACCCGACTACAGTTATCGTCTCACTAGATTAAATTCGAGAAAACTTACTGTGCACTTATTCTTCAGCATTTATTATATTGAAAATCAATCCAAACATTGAGTTTTCCCAATTAATTTCCCTCTTTGCGATGTGATAAAAGTTTCTCAGTGAGTTATAGTTGATTGCCTCACTGAATTATCTGCTAATACCCAATTTTAGCAGCATAATTTGATGTCTTGGTGTGGCAAGGCTGTGCGTAATGACATATCCAAAAGGAATTCCACTTTCCACTGCCTGCGCTGCACGGAGATTACGGCTGCGCTCCCAGCGCAGCAGGTATTTGCACGTAATTGGTCCTTTTCAAAGGTCTGACGATAGGGTAATGCCATCTATCCCACATTTTAGCGCTGAAACGCCTGCTTTGGCATGGGGCAGCCAATGCCCAGTACAATTATCACAGGTATGCGCTTGTGTCCGCCCCCAATTTGCATTGCACACAGCGTTAAACGAGCGCAAACACTAAATCAGCGCTTTTGGGAAGATAGGCCCAACGTCTCTTAGCGGTTTCGCTACTCACCGATAGAGAGCCAAAGTGAACATACTTTTCTGCCCCTCTCCGCATAGGAAAATGCAAAGGAAATGCAAAGGCATAAGGACAGAGGAAACAAGATGAGATTGTTGAGAATATTAACATGTTCCTCAGACATATTATAAAATGACTATGAAAAGCTCGATACAGCTAAAATGTCAATATATTTAGGCTACTTTACATCAACGTCCACGGGGTCCGCCATTTTGTGAAAACGTCACAAGGCACATCACAAGTCACGAGCTTCGAAGCTTTCAGAAACATTCCACATACCAAGTGGTGAATACCACATGAGGCGGCCGTTCAAGTGGATTTATTTCGTATTCACAGTAAACACGAGCTGACTTGAACACAGCAATGGACTGGTGGGAGAGACGTCACTTATGCGACTGGTTGTGTGTCTACCAGATTTATAGTGCCACAGTTTTACCACAAACTGCGACTTTCTTGAATTGCAAAGTTATCCTTTACATTGACAAACTGAATTGTGCCATTGGTACAACTATAACGGGATCAAAAAGAGTCACGTCTCTCTCTGTTCACCACCATTCATATTTTTTCAGTAGGCTGAGAGAGGCAGGAAGTGACGTTCACTTTGGCTCCCTATATGTTGTCACTCTGTTGCTGTCATTCTTTGCTCCGCCTCCTCCCCTGCAAACACTAACGTCATGGCTCCACAGGGATTACCCATGGGGGTGGGGGATTTATTTTTATTCTATTCTACCTATTCTTCTCAAACTCTTCCTTCACTCCTAATCTCACTGCCAAAGCCTCTCCTCCACTTTCTCCCTCTCTCCTGTCCTCTCTCTCTTCCCCTTCTCTCCTCCTCTCTCCAGTCTCCCATTGTAAGAACCAACAAGTCTGTCGGCCAGAACGAGGTCAGACTTCTTATCCCAGTTTTCATAATGGCTTCTGAAGAGCAGGGCACTGCACATCGCAATCATTAGTGAGCCGTGGGACAATAGCCGCTGCATAATCAGTATGAAGATGTCTCTCTCTGTCTGTCTGTCTCTCTGTCTGTCTGCCTGTCTGTCTGTCTGCCTGCCTGTCTGTCTGTCTCTCTGTCTGTCTGTCTGTCTGTCTGTCTGTCTGTCTGTCTGCCTGTCTGCCTGTCTGTCTGTCTGTCTGTCTGTCTGTCTGTCTGTCTGTCTGTCTCTCTGTCTGTCTGCCTGTCTGTCTGTCTGTCTGTCTGTCTGTCTGCCTGCCTGTCTGTCTCTCTCTCTGTCTGTCTGTCTGTCTGTCTGTCTGTCTCTCTCTCTGTCTGTCTGTCTGTCTGTCTGTCTGTCTGTCTGTCTGCCTGTCTGTCTCTCTCTGTCTGTCTGTCTGTCTGTCTGCCTGCCTGTCTCTCTCTCTGTCTGCCTGTCTGTCTCTCTCTCAGTCTGTCTGTCTGTCTGTCTCTCTCTCTGTCTGTCTGTCTGTCTCTCTCTCTGTCTGTCTGTCTGTCTGTCTGTCTCTCTGTCTGTCTGTCTGCCTGCCTGTCTGTCTGTCTGTCTCTCTCTCTGTCTGCCTGTCGTCTGTTTGTCTGTCTGACTCTCTGTCTTCCTGTCTGTTTGTCTGTCTGTCTGTCTGTCTGGCTGGCTGTCTGTCTGTCGTCTGTCTGTCTCTCTATCTTCCTGTCTGCCTGTCTGTCTGTCTGCCTGTCTCAGTAGCTGTGTTTCCATTACAGTTTTTCGCAAAATAATTGCGATATTTCTACAACTTCGACAATGTACAATTGCGACTTGTAGGCGTTTCCATTGAAGTTGAATTTGAGTGACGGCGCACACACCTGAACGCAATTCCCCGTTACCAGCAGCTGCCACAGTGATTACGCACGGGCGATCTGCCCCATATCCCGTCCCCTGCATGCTCAAATCCAACCAATGGTCAATGCAAATCACAACATGAAGTTACAATGCATATAGCCTAAACGAGTCTGATTATCAATTCAAAAGAAAATGAGTGGCAACATGCAGGGGTGAATGCAGTGAGCGCAACAGACAGAGGGAAAAAGGTAGCCTAATACAACTGGTCCGATTTAGAGATGGAGGGGGGAAAAGGCTGATTTGGTGCAATAATCAGAATGTTGTGTATTATAATTATAACATTGCACCTGAAACGTGTGTAATGTATTACTCACAGTCACTGTATTCACTTAAGTCAGCAGCACCGCACCGGTGTGTGCTTTTCATCCCCTCATCTCGCTGCTCAAATGCGCGCACACAGGCAGCCTGTCACCATGGACTGATTTCTGCCATTAAACATTATCTATTTTCCCCGGCTCCGCTTTTGCACAACACTCGTCTTTCTGCTAGGTAGCGTTGCTTCAAAGTTTGCCACGGCTTATCGAACCTTACTTACCGAACTTATTTTCCGCTCCTTTTCCAAAGGAGAAGATGGGTCACATGACGTGCAAATGCGGAAAATGTGTTTCCATTACACTTTTGCGATAAACTGCTATATCGACACGTCTGAAAAACCACCTCATGAGAGCGCAATAACTTTTTGCGATATTTGGGAGGTTTTTCAAAATTTACGTGTTTCCATTACCCAATTTCTATTGCGATATTTAGATTTTGCGCATTTCTGAGGGTAATGGAAACAGGACTTCTGTCTGTCTGTCGTCTGTCTCTGTAATGTATGTCTGTCTGTCTGTCTGTCTGTATGTCTGTCTGTCTCTGTATGTCTGTCTGTCTGTCTGTCTGTCTGTCTGACTCTGTTTGTCTGTCTCTCTGTTTGACTCTGTCTGTCTGTCTGCCTGCCTGTCTGTCTGTCTCTCTGTTTGTCTGCCTGACTCTCTGTTTGTCTGTCTGTCTGCCTGCCTGTCTGTCTGTCTGTCTCTCTGTTTGTCTGCCTGCCTGTCTGTCTCTGTGCTTCTCTCTCTCTGTGTTTCTGCTCTCTTACCTGCTGTCTCCCATTGTTTCTATCTCCCACTCTCTTTCTTTGCTCCTTCTGTTTGCTATGTTCTGTTTCTATACCTCTTTCTCTCTAGCCGTTTTCCCACATGTGTACCGGAAAATTACCTGTAAGTCAATATCGGACATTTCCCTTCACACTTCGGCTCGCGCATGTGGGAATCTATCAGCGAATTTGCCTGTATGTTGTGGGGGCGGGGGGAGGGGGGAGCTTATTTGGGGGGTCGGCAAAACTCGAAATAAGTTCGCTTGTCAGTTGTCACACAATAAATCACACTCGTTTGACTTAAGAGCAGCGTCAAGCCGCCAGCATAATCAACACAGCCGATTTCCCCCTCCCCTCTCTGCTCGAGAGCAGCAGCCACAGACAGACACAGCGAGAAAGGCTTGCAAGCTGCTCAACGCTTGTATGTATGTAGAGAAAGCAGACTGGCTTCGTTTGATGTGTCCGGGGTTGCCTTCGGAAATCAGCAAGCTGACATAGGCTACTGCTCTTATTAGGCTATCACAAGATCATTTCGCCAGTTTGCTTTAATGTGCGCGAATGATTAGATTATGCCCGCTGGAACATTAAGCAACGTGTGTAGGCTACTTCTCGCCCATGATTGAAGGACCGCTGTCGCGGAAAATGACTGGAACCGTTTCCACTTGCGTCCCCTTAAGAGCATACCGCTCTTCTGACTGGGTCGAAAGTGGTGAAATGTCGGGGATGACGGGGTCGCGCTTATACCGGCATGGCGCCTTTCTCACATGCAGGCATTAGACCACATTCCGGTCATTTTGCGGTACAAAGCGCATGTGGGAAAAGGGCTTAAGTTTATCTCTTTCTCTTTCTACCAAACATCTCCCTCTCCCTCTCTGCGTGCATGTGTGTGTGTGTGTGTGTGTGTGTGTGGTGTGTGTGTGTGTGTGTGTGCGTGTGTGTGTGTGTGTGCGCGTGTGTGTGTGTGTGTGTGTGTGGCAGGGTCAAGAGAAGTAGGTCACCACCTATTGGCCCTGAGACAATAGCAGCCTCTTCTCATTCACCATGCCACCACATGCACTTAATTCACCATTATAATATGAATGTGATAATCTATTACATTTTCATACATAGATGTCCATTTTGCTATACTTTGTATCGGCATATCGGATATAAGACATGGATCAACCTGTATCCAGTCCGATGAAGGCTTTACATGTGCTGATTTTAACCTGATTTGATCTGTTCTCCTTTTCAGCAACAGTAGTTTGTTTGAAATTAATAGAATTGTCAGCATGAGCTGTGATAGCCACAAACAGACCATTGACTGTACAATATATATACAGCTCCCTATGCAAAATTGAAGCCAAAATATTATGGTTTCGTGAGCCACCATCTTGCTTGGGTAACATCATTTGCAAGCTTCTGCGTCTGTGCATTAGAGTCGGGCTGAGCCCCCTCAGCCGTGCCGCCGTCTGACGGAGGTTTGAGAGTGGCTGTCACAGCTGTCAATCAACCATTTTTATATCGTCAAACAACTATTTAAAAACAAATTATGAGGAAAAATTAGCACTTGGACACCAGTGTGATAAGAAGTACCTAAAATCAAGAAACCATCTTTGGGAGAAAACAAATATTTGACAATGTTTTTTTTTTTTAGCTCATGTCCCATCTGCTAACATGGAGGGGGCGGGATTTAAGACCTATATACTGCAGCCAGCCACAAAGGGGAGATAGAGATTTTGTGGCTTCACTTTTGAGGAGCTGTCATGACATCCATAGTTATACAGTCTATGGAACAGACAAAGAAAGGAGCGCCTCCTAGAGAAACTCAAACTGCAGCAACCGAAAAACTCCAAGTCCCGCCCACAATATTTGATTGACATTTGAACTCTAGGGAGTACAGTGCAGAATACAGTGCAGAAACTGTAACAAAATATTAAGAGAAAACTATGAACTAGGGATTACCACTAATACATGAGTGATAGAAGCTGGATGAGAAAAGATAGAAGAATGGAAGACTGAGGATTAGGTTGGTAGCCCCGCTTTGTCGTTTTTATTGGGGTCATTATATTAGTGTTGTTCATTTTGGCTTGGAACCACTGTTCTATAGAGAGAAGAGAGGAATACATGATCCCCCCCCCCCCCACCCAACACACACACACACACACACACACACACACACACACACACACACACACACACACACACACACACACACACACACACACAGGATTCTCGGTCAGAATAGTGTGACTTGGGTGTCCTCCAGAGCAGATGGCTTGGAGAGGAAGAGACAGAGGGAGAAGCAGAGAGCAGATGAGGTCACTGTCAATAGTCTATTTCTAACTCTTATGATTTAATTTGAGGGAACAAGTAGCAGGCAAGATCAATATTTTAAAGTGACACTGCTTAGGCCTACTGCACAATCTGAAAGAGTAACACCGGACTACAGCCGTTTAAAGAAGGCAAAGTCAAAAATGTGCAATATACATTTATAAAATATTCATAAAGCAATTTTTTTTAACACATTATGTCCTACACCCACACAATTTAAAGCTAGAATGTGAAACCTTTAGCTAGACTACATATAGGCTAAATAAATGTCTGTTACATTCAAACCCTTGCCAAACGATGCTGATTAAGCATATTGCCAGCAGATAACTTTGTGTGTATTCCACAGCAGACTAGAGTTTTCAATCTGCTGTCGTCCAGGGACCTTCCCACACTGGCCTGGAGGCTGGAGCATGCACAGCAGAGACTTACGCCTGCCCTAGCCTGCTAATTTCCGGTGAGGCTTCTGCTAACTTGAATGGGGCTAACTAATTCAGTCATGTGGATCTTCATGTGTATCAAATTCTGAAGTGAAGTTAATCATTTCGCGGGGGCTGTGTGACGCTCAAAACATTTTATCCACACTTTTACAGCCCCAACAGAGTAGACTACGTGTAGCCTAGATGTGCATTCACATGCTGCTCGGATTGTCCCATTTCCTGAGTCGGGAAGTCATTCTTCCTCTGTGTTTTCAGCTTTTAAATCTTAATGTGGAAACAACACAAACACAAAGATGTGTTGTATTCTAGGGTTTAAAGCACCTTTGTGTGACAGCAAAGAGCAAGGGAAACAGGTTTGGGAGCTGATCTTGGGCCCTATCTTCCCAAAAGTGCTAATTTAGCATTTGCGCTCGTTTAACGCCGTGCGCAATGCAAATTGGGGCGGGCACAAGCGCACGCCTGGTATAATTGTACTGGGCATATAGGCATGCCACATGCCAAAGCAGGCGTTTCAGCGCTAAAATGTGGGGATAGATGGCATTATCCTATCGTCAGCAGCACGCAATTACTTGCGCTAAGAGCTTTGAAAAGGACTTCTTACGCGCTAAATACCTCGCTGCGCTGGAGCACACCATAATCTCCGCGCAGCGCAGAAACGTCATTACGCATGGACGTGCCACCCCAGGACATCAAATTCTGCTGCTAAAATTGGGTAACCAGCAGATTATTCGATGAGGCAATCAACTATAATTCACTGAGAAACTTTTATCACATTGCAAGGAGGGGTTATGGTAAATTAATTGAGAAAACTTGTCCATTGTAGCCTACTTGCAATAGGCTATTCACCTTCACCTGCTATAACCCGGAGGGTCATTGGCATCACAGCCGATCTGGCACAAGCCTCGGCACGAGTCGAGTTTTAATTGAGTCCACTGTAAATCCTCACATTTTTTATTTTGTCTCCAACATTTACCTGCTGCAAACACGTTTCTATTGTCCCACCCCAGTCAACAAAATAACCCGAATTGCATCAAAACTCAGATGTTTTTAACAGGTATATGATGTGATGGTGTCGTTATGAGATAGGGATAATATATACAGTCAATAGGCCTACACCTATCCAAATTACGCATGGGGAGAAGTACAGCATGCCTCACGCAAATTGTATTACATGGACTGCGAGACGGGAATCTGATTGATGTAACGCCCAGGCATTGCCACCTGTGAATAATTCTGGGGCCAGTTGCACCAACAGGGCTTAAGACTGGGTATAAGCTAAGTCGGTCATAACTTTACGACCTAACAGCTACGCCGGTTGCACCAAGAGGGCTTAAGGCTACGTTCACACAGGGCCCCCAAGCCTTGCATACGCCTTGCCTTTACCCACGCTTTTAAATAGACGTCCTTTTTAGTCAATGAGGCTGTGTACACAGGGCGCCGCCTGACCTGCGCCGATTTTATCGTTTAGGCGTGAGTTCTATTTTCAAGCCGACTAGGCGCGTGAAGGCACACTTCTTCTGTCAAGCCATGAAGGAAAAACGCGACAATATCCGTGGGAAATGGCAAAGTCAACTGAATTTCAAAATAAAATGGTGTTACTACAACAATGTTGAGCAGAGAGAGAGAGAGTGATTGACGGGTAGCTATAACGTGGGGCTTTCTCCCCGTCGGTAAACAAATCTTCAGGAGAGAGAATAGCGACCGAAGAAGCAAGATGGACAATGAAAAGTTAATCCACTTAGTACAACAGCATCCAGCAGTCACCAAAGAAGGAGACCTGGTTATACATATCCAGCATCAATAGCACATTAAATATATCCGATTTATTTTACCTACCCATGATAATTCGGGACCACACGTGACCAAAAAAAACACTCGGGAGAGAGGAGAGGCGCTTGTAACTCGGCTCAGGTTCAGCATGGAATAGGCGTGCAGTGTGATCACAAAAGCGTGTGATAGGTTCACACGCAGCTCAAGGTCTGTAGGTGTAGGCGTGGGTTGAGGCAAGGCAAGGCGTAGGTGCCCTGTGTGAATGTAGTGTAAGCCTTCTTTTCACTAAGCTCAGGCGTAACTCTTACGCCTGGTCAGGAGGAGGCGTAAACTGCCTGCGCCTGTAACAGAGATCTCTGTGGTAGTCTATCAGCGGAGACCTGCTGTGATTGAGTCCTCACGGTCCTCATGGTCATCAAGTCGCCTTCGAAGCATGAAATGCGATTATAACAACCTAGTTGTGTGGCTTAGCCTTCCCAAATGTTGACAGTAGTTTTTTAGAATTTAATACATAGAATTGGGAACGTTACATTCAATTTCATTCACACTGCCTGGCACTCAATCGCCGCCATTTTCCCCCGGAGCTTCCACAGGAGGAGGGAGGATGGGAGGAGGGAGGGTGTAGTGACGCACATACAGTAGTGGCCATAGACTGTATATTAGAGCGTAGTGGCACAGTGGCGCTCCAAGCAGGTCGCGAGGCACATTTTTGGGCCAATCAGGGGGCATTCCCCGGCAATTCACATGGACGCGTTTTGCTATGCCCGACGGTAACGGCCAGGCATAAACCGTGTTGGTGCAACCGGCATAAATCCACACTTAAGACTGGTCTTAACAATGACCAGCATAGGAGTTATGACCAGGCATAACTAAGCCCTGTTGGTGCAACTGGCCCCTGGTGGTTAACACCGCCCAAATCCCGTTTGCGCCGTGCATAAATGATTTGGCACCCTCTAATCTGCGCTTGTGCCAGTTCTTGTGATAAATTATGCTCCCCCGCGAGTATTGCATCCTCACGAGATTTTGGGGCTGTTTTAACTTAAAAACAGGGGGGTCACGTCTACCCAAACAATTGTATAATTTTTAAACAGTTATGCTTCTGTATAAATCATTACAATTATGCTCCCGTGAGGTGGGGATGCTTTTTTTTTGCTGCCAGGGCGGGGGTGCAAAACTCGGCATAACACCTGGACAAATGCGCAAGGCAGACTGTTATCTTGCCTGCATTAAGGCACGCGCAAACAGGTGCGCAAGCGTAAATAGGGGATATCGCCTGTACGAAGATATGGCCCTACGACACCACATGAATGCAGCACACATTCCTTCACTGTCAGAAGTGCCAGAAGAGGGAGACAAAGGTTCTGCACTACAAAGGTTACACACGCCAGCTTTAACACAACTGAACTTAGCTTTGATTAGCACTTTTCCCAAAGACAAACTATTAAAACCCCCAATTAGCCTTATTAACAGCATTTTAACTGGCACACCTGCTGGAGAGCTTCGACTCAGCCAGCTCGCAGCATTTGAATTGTGGGAGTGCTGGTATTTTCTGTCACAGAGCACAACTGCTCTGCATGCG
>NC_139625.1:63132216-63167216 GCF_964638095.1 Poromitra crassiceps
TCCCTCCTCCTCTCCTCTCCTCACCTCTTCTCCCTCCTCCTCTCCTCACCTCTTCTCCCTCCTCCTCTCCTCACCTCTTCTCCCTCCTCCTCCTCTCACCTCTCCTCTTCTCACCTCTCCTCCTCTCCTCTTCTCTCTCCTCCTCTTCTCCCTCCTCCTCTCCTCACCTCTTCTCCCCCCTCCTCTCCTCACCTCTCCTCTTCTCCCTCCTCCTCTCCTCTCCTCACCTCTCCTCACCTCTTCTCCCTCCTCCTCTCACCTCTCCTCTTCTCTCCTCACCTCTCCTCTTCTCCCTCCTCTTCTCCCTCCTCCTCTCCTCTTCTCCCTCCTCCTCTCCTCTCCTCTTCTCCCTCCTCCTCTCCTCACCTCTCCTCCCTCCTCCTCTCCTCTCCTCTTCTCCCTCCTCCTCTCCTCACCTCTCTTCTTCTCCCTCCTCCTCTCCTCTCCTCTCCTCTCCTCTCCTCTCCTCTTCTCCCTCCTCCTCTCCTCACCACTGCTCTCCTCCCCTCACATCTACCTCTTCAGTTCCCTTCTCCTGTCCGCTCTGCTTGTCCTCTTGAGCTACACGCGCTCAATTCCTGGGCTCGCTTGCTCGGCCGCTTCGCGGACTCGCCCGTCCTGCAGCTCACTGAGCTGTCCTGCAGCTCACTGAGCTGTCCCTGCAGCTCGCCAAGCTGGCCCTGCAGCTCGCATTCGCAGCTCGGCCGCTGCGCAACCTTGCCCGCAACTCGGCTGCTGTGTGGCCAATGAGACCATGCACATCACTGATGATGTCAGATTTATGACATCACTGATGATGTCATCAGTGGGATTTACGACATCACTGATGATGTCACAGTGGGATCAAGGATTTATGACATCACTGATGATGTCACAGTGGGATTTATGACATCACGGATGATGTCACAGTAGGATTTATGACATCACTGATGTCACAGTGGGATTTATGGCATCACTGATTATGTCACAGTGGGACAGGGACAATCACAGTGGGACAGAGAAACAGAGCCCGAGCTCCCATTTATATACTGATGATGATTATAAAGCATCATCATCATCATCATCATCATCAACAGACTGCAGCGCATCATCCGTTGTGCTCAGAAGGTGATTGGATGCAACCTGCAATCCCTTCAGGACCTGGACACTGCCAGGACACTGAAGCGGTCTTGCAATGGCCAACCCCTCCCACCCCGGACACAAACTCTTCGAAATGCTCCCCCTCAGCAAGAGACTGAGGGCTATCAAGACCAGCA
This sequence comes from Poromitra crassiceps, assembly GCF_964638095.1. NCBI lineage: Eukaryota > Metazoa > Chordata > Actinopteri > Beryciformes > Melamphaidae > Poromitra > Poromitra crassiceps. The sequence continues at coordinate 63,133,473 of NC_139625.1, forward strand.
GGGGCCGGTCTTAACTTAAGGTGCTTTGTGCAACCGGCCCCTGAACCTCTCACCACAGGAACAGAACCCAACTGCGGCCTCATCAACAAGGGCCGAAAGCCCCCTCTACTAAGGACTCTACCATCCCCCCCCCCCCACACACACACACACACACACACACTACCCCCTGAACACAGTTGAACCCCCCGCTCCCCCACCCCGACATCCCTTTACAGCAACAGCAGCTGGAGTAGATTTTTGATTGATTTTTATTTAAATGTGTCATGCACTTGACAGTGCCCAGCCCTCATGGGCTTACAAGACACACATATGATATATTATGCAGTACAACATACGCCAACGCCGCAGTAATAAAACTAAATCACAGCATAACATAACATTCACCATATCAGCAAAACAAAATCCTTACATCATTTTCTGAACATAACATTTTGCCTTAGCTCCCATGCCTGGGAAAGAAAGTTTCCAATAAAGAAAGTGCCTTTCTTAAAACACAACTCGAGTTTTTCATAATCGTCCATCTCAAAAAAGTCAACATAAATAGAGGACATTTTACTGAACAGTATCTCCCTTACCTCATCATAGACAGTACAATAGAATAGAAAATGAATCTCATTCTCAATTTCACCCAGGTCACAGAGCAAACAAAGTCTGTCTTCTTCAGGGGTAGCATTAAACCTACCAGTCTCCAGTGCCAAGGGCAACGTTCCAGATCGTAACTGTGCACACAAGGACCTTTTTCTTCTGTCGAGATTGAACTTGACATAAGGCTCTACAGAAAAACTGTCTTTTATAAGACGGTAGGTTCTCAACTTAGGCTTAGACCATAAGTCAACGGACCATTTGTCTTTATACAAAAGGAACATATTACTCATGGTCTCCCGGATGTCACAAACTAATCTATTCTAGCATAATGTAGTGCTTTATAATGACTCATAAACATTAACAAAAATAGAAAATAAAGTTGGAGACATAACATCTCCTTGCTTCACCCCAAATTGTTGAGGGAACCATCCAGTAGAATATTCATTAACCTGGACACGGGCAAGAGGTGCTTGATAGAGCGACTTAATGGCATGGTAGAATTTCCCATTGACTCCAGAATCTAGCAGCCTGTACTGAAGGAGATCTCTATTAATCCAATCAAAAGCTTTCTGGAAATCAATAAAACAAACAAAAGTGGATGTTTTTTCTTTAATTCTTGCACGTACAATGGAGGTAACTGCATAAATATGGTCAATACATGCTCTGGCTTTTCTAAATCCATTTTGCTCATCCACGAGCAGGCCTGACATCTCAAGGTAATCAGCAAGTCTACGATTTAGCAATGAAGAATACAATTTGTACACACAACTAAGGAGACTTATACCCCTGTAACTAAGAGGCAACCTAGGATCATTTTTTGATGATTTCGGAATAGGAATAATAATACTTTGCTGCCACTGTACCGGAATGGTACCAGAATCAAAACAAAACTGAAATAACTCAAATAAAATAGTAAGCAACCGTGGCGACTTAAGCATCTCATTGGAGATTTCATCAATTCCGGCAGCTTTTTTCGTTTTACATTTAGCTATTACATTTGTTACTTCCTCCATAGAGAAGTTAGCATTTAAAAATAGATTACAGCTATTTAAATCAGCATTCATCTTATTTTCCAATACTTCTTTTCTGTTAATTATTTCAATCAAAAAGGCTTCATCAAAAGAATGGCTAGAACCAGAAAACAGATCAGCAAAATCATATTCCCATCTTTGCAGTACTACCTCTAGCACAGAGCTACATTCCCCATTCTCCAATTTGACCTCCATTGGTATGCTCTTATTTTTTCGGGGGCCCAGCTTGTGAATTTCACTCCAGAACTGTTGGGGGTTATGGGTTTGGACAAAATCAATATGCAGTGAAAGACCACGATTAAACTTACGTTTCACCGTGCGTAACCTCTTATCAAAATTGGTTTGATTTTCTTTAAAATCTATTCTTAGCTCTTTTCTCTGATTTTTGTCTTTGCACCTTAGGAACAGTTTTTCAGATGCTCTTACCTTGACCCACAGGGACTGTAATTCAGTAGAAAGTATCATAGCTACTTCTACCAGAAACGTTCTACTCCATTAGATTACTCTTGTCTTCTACATCACGCACCGCTTGGACTGTAAATGTCCTGTTAATGTAGTGCTTTATAATGACTCATAAACAGCCAATATGATACTAATATGCATGCTAACAAGCAACTAGTTCATGACTATGTCAACCTTAACGTTTTTCTTTCTTTTTTTCTTTTGTTTAAATTGATTGAAATGATTTTAGACTGTAGTCAGGGGCACACAGGGTGAAACAGATTGTGTCGCAGGGTTGCAGATGCAGAGAGCTCGATCACTTTCTAAAGCCATGCATAAAGCCATTTACATGACACAGGAAGTGAATGGCAGTGTTGTCCCTGAAGCTTGTGGACAGAGATGGGTAAGAAAGTCATCGCTCATCATCATATTGAACTCATAGCTCTCTGAACCTGTCAACCCCCCACAGTAAAGACATTTGTCACATCCAGTCACATGTCCCAGAGGTCTCTTTTTAACTTCTATCCAATCTGGGAACCCAAATTCTATCTGATGATTAATACGACTCGGGGACAGAGGGTTGATATTTCTGGGTTTCCAGTGTAGAGCGGATGTCCATGCCAAGACTTCCACTTCCATGCGCAGTGATCATTCCCAGCTGGCACGGGACGTCATTTTAACGTCATATCGACGTTGGACTCCAACGTTGAACTGACGTTGGATTTTGGTTGAGAATGAAAATCGGGTTGACGTCAAAACACAACGTTGGCAAGACATCAGCGTCCAACGTTAGATAGACATCAGCCTCTGACGTTGGGTAGACATCAGCATCCAACATTGGATAGATGTGGAATTTTGGTTGGGAATGAAAATCGGGTTGACATCAAATCCCAACGTTGGGCAGACATCAGCCCCCAACGTTGTATAGACGTCAGTCTCCAACGTTGGATAGATGTAGGATTTTGGTTTAGAATGAAAATCTGGTTGACGTCAAAACCCAACGTTGGCAAGACATCAGCCTCCAACGTTGGATAGACATCAGCCTCTGACGTTGGTTAGACATCATCATCCAACGTTGGATATATGTAGAATTTTGGTTGGAAATGAAAATCGGGTTGACATCAAATCCCAACGTTGGGCAGACATCAGCCCCCAACGTTGTATAGACGTCAGCCTCCAACGTTGGATAGATGTAGAATTTTGGTTGAGAATGAAAATCTGGTTGACGTCAAAACCCAACGTTGGCAAGACATCAGCCTCCAACGTTGGATAGACATCAGCCTCTGACGTTGGTTAGACATCAGCATCCAACGTTGGATATATGTAGAATTTTGGTTGGAAATGAAAATCGGGTTGACATCAAATCCCAACGTTGGGCTGACATCAGCCCCCAACGTTGTATAGACATCAGCCTCCAACGTTGGATAGATGTAGAATTTTGGTTGAGAATGAAAATCTGGTTGACGTCAAAACCTAACGTTTGCAAGACATCAGCCTCCAACGTTGGATAGACATCAGCCTCTGACGTTGGTTAGACATCAGCATCCAACATTGGATAGATGTAGAATTTTGGTTGGAAATTAAAATCGGGTTGACATCAAATCCCAACGTTGGGCAGACATCAGCCCCCAACGTTGTATAAACATCAGCCTCCAACGTTGGATAGATGTAGAAGTTTGGTTGAGAATGAAAATTGGGTTGATGTCAAAACCCAACTTTGGGCTGACATCAGCCTCCAACGTTGGCTAGACATCAGCCTCCAACGTTGGATAGACAGCCTCAAACATTGGATAGACATAGAATTTTGGTTGGGGTTGACGTCAAAACCCCATGTTGAGTAGACATCAACCTCCAACGTTGGCCAGGCATCAGCCTCCAACGTTATATAGACACAGAATTTTGGTTGGGGTTGACATCAAAACCCAACGTTGGCTAGACATCAGCCTCCAACGTTGGCTAGGCATCAGCCTCCAATGTTGGCTAGACATGGGTAGAAATTTAAATCTGGTTGATGTCAAAACTTTCGTATCACAAAAAGAAAAAAATCAACATTGAATACAGAATTTTAGAAAACAGGATTTATTTTCAGAACGTAAGAAATTAGATTATCACATTAAAGGTACATTCAGCAATGTTTTTGTGTTAAAATAAAGTGTTAAATGGCTCTATATTCTGACAGCAATCACTGAAATCGAGTGTTTGATCAGTGACTTAAACCCCCAACTTCGCTGTCCTCTATGTCTCTCCTGTAGTCCTGCATGCAGGGCGGACGTATCTCTGCAACTATAACTCGTAGAGACTCATGGATGGATTTGGGGTGAGAAAATATATTATAGTCCTTTATAGGCATCTCGATCTGACCTTCCGTTTCCGAGAAAATGTCAACTTTTGTCTGATTGGATAGTTTGAGGTCAGTGCCAATTTGTATCGGCCACCACTGCCTGGATCCAGGAGAAGTGCAGAGAACATAAGCAAGACCTGTATATGGCTTTCATTGATCTCTCGAAGGCATTCGACACAGTAAATCAAAAGCTACTCTGGGACCTACTCAGTCGATTTGGAGTCCCACCCAAATTCCTCTCCATTCTAAAGCTATTTCATGACGGCATGCAAGCCCACGTTCAAATAAGTGGACAACAGTCTGACCCTTCTACGTCAAAGTAGGAGTAAAACAAGGATGTGTCTTAGCCATCATCATCTTCAACATCTTCCTCACAGCAGTCACTCTCCTCTCCCATAAGCATTCAATTCCATCTGTCTTAGTTTGCCATAGTCTCTCCCCAGACTCAAATATTACGTTGAATCGCTGCGCTCCGTATACTACATAAGTGAGTCTGTGCCAGTTAACAGCCACTGCTGGTTTTGAAGGCGGGTTGAAATTGAATGAGTGACAGGTCGTAGCACCGATGAGAGAGCAAATGGGCTGCGCCTCCCGTGTTGTCTGATCGCAAAGTCGTTACTGATTGGAGAGGACTGAAGCCATCACTGGCATATGACTGGCCAAGTGAACGGTTCCCTCCCATAACCAGCCCTCTGAGGGAAAGTGTCCCAGACCCAGAGAGAGCTCTGCAGCATGCAGTAACCTAGTGTATCAGCGTAAGAACTCTCATGGGTCTGGCGTCGAGACTAAGTTTGCCATAACTTCTATGTACTGTATCAATTCAACAGAATTCAGATACAACAGAAAGTAGCTGGCCCCCAGGTATTTTCACATTATCAAATCTGGCCCCCATTCAAAAGGGTTTGGACAGCCTTGCCATGTATAGTCTCATATCACAATATTGATATAAAATCGATATATTGCCCACCCTTAATATTGAGTGCCAGAATCAACCTCCCAATGATGCAATTTGTAGAAAAACATTGGATTTCATTTATCAATCACTGCTTTCAATGTCTTTCTGATGTAAATGTTTTATTTTTACAACCAGATCACCCTATTAAATAAACAGCGTCATGACTCAATAATGTTACTTGGCAGAGGGTCGCTCGTACTGAGCACATTTCCTCGTCAAACTGACGGTGAAAAATGTTTGCTCGTCACAAAATAAAAAAACTTATTTGAGGGAATGTAATTAGGTTATCGATCACATTCGCTAACCTGTTGCTCTTTTAAGTCGGGATGTTTGTCGGCGTTTGGTCAGCTCCCTTCGCCAGTTCGCCTCCGCACTTTTAAACATTGTTTACTGACGGGCTATGTAGTGTCAGTCCCTGTCACTGTCAGCAATGTAACGTAAGCAAAATAATCCCATATTTCGCTCTGTCCATGTCCAAGACAAGACCGTATGGGCTCACAGCAGCCATGTTTGTTGTGTTGAAGCTCTGAATGAGTGAAAGAGAGGAGGGGGGGGGACGCCCACGACAGGGAGTTAAAGCAGAGCACCACTTGGAGCACTCTTCGCACACCCCCACATGGACACAATGTCACATGCATGTAACATAAAATTATTTCTTTTAAAAGCACGCAAATTATTTTTAACTCAGCGTAAATGAACATCATGATTGAGAACATATATATTCACATCGAAAAAATAACACATTTAAAAGGTCTTGAATGTGAAATGGCAGAACATGCCTGTTACAACACAGAACTGAAGCTCAGACAACAATTGACAAGGTTTTAAGACATTTCTACAGTGATGGCAGACCAATATATATTTTTCCTCCAAAAAAAGAACACTCATGAAGGCCTTCCATTTGCCTGTCCCTCACTCTCTCACACTCACCTCACTCATGAAGGCCTTCCATTCGCCCATAGGCTTTTTGTAGGAAGGGGTTGAATGTCCATCACGGATGGCATCATGGTGGATCTCAGCTTGCAGTACTGAGAGCACTGTTGAGTCACACTTGGAGTAAGTGAGGTGTAGGACATAATAATATGCCATCGGGTAGACAAGTCCCTCTTTCAACCGATCTCTTTCGAAGGTCGCCACTGGCATGCTCCCATGGCGATCATGCAGTTTTCCTCACTGATGACCACAACTGGAGATGATAGAGGTTGTTGGCGCAGGAAACCGTTTGGGTCTTCTGAAACCTAGATGACAAAAGTCAATGTAAAAGATTAGAAAACTACCAATTAGAAAAACCATCACAGTTAAAACAATCATTATACATCAAATCGGAGAAAAAGATTTTGTATAATTTTTTTGCTGACCAGATACTGAAACCAAGTTTCAATAAAGCGACTCTTAAAACAAAAATCACAGTGTGAACACTTCTCCTTATGTCATTGTGAAAATGACAAAGTACAAAACATAATGTAGGCATGCAGTATCCAATATACTGCACAAGTCTCACCGTAAAGACATGGAACTGGGCCTCGCTGCTTAAAGCTGGAGTGCATAACATAAACGAATGTTTATGTTATGCACATATTCAGCTATTGCAAAACGACTTCACACAATGCTGATTAAGCCTATCTGCACCACATAACTCTCTCTGTGCATTTCTCAGTATACCTGAGTTTTCTACCTGTCGGGCACGACTGTGTCGGATTGAAAACTCTGGTATATTGAGAAATACAGCATTGTGGGAACTTGTTTGGCAATGCCTTGAACGTAATGGACATTTGTTTATATAAACAAATTGTAAATGTACTCACTCCAGCAATTGTAAATGTACTCACTCCAGCTTTAAAGAGAAAGCCACAGAAACACAACCCCATAAGAGACTACTTTCCTGACATTTCCTGTTTTATCAGGAAAGTAGCTCCGGCTATCTATTTGCTTCGAAAATAAAATGTACAATGTCTCGTAATGTTATTACCTAGGTTATCCTACAAGTAGTCATGGCTAAGAAGTAGGGCTGAACGATTAATCGAATTTAAATCGAAACCGAGATTTGAAACAACGCAATTAGATTAATCGCAAAGGCTTCGATTTAACATGTGACATGACTGCATGTAGGTACACGTTACGTGACGTCGTTACGCAGCAGCAGCACGCCGTAGTAGACGGACGTATGTTTACGCAGCAGCACCAGCATCAAACGTGCCTGGATGGAGGAGGAGAAACCTAGCTGCAGCCCCATGGCTGCAGCAGTCTGCAGAATATAGCTAGCGAGCCGATTAGCGAACTTTACAAAAGTTGACACATTATTCACTCTGACTGGATTTTTAATAGTGCGCCACTGACTGGATTCTCTACAATGGAAGGGCAGCTATCTAACAAGACTCGGAAGTGTAATAGCTTCAGCCGAACAAGAACAAGAAGCGGCCGCCGGATGATTTAGCACCGAAGAAAGGCTGGAACTACTTTGGATTTAGAGCATCGGTTAGTTAGACAGTGTTAAGCAAGCGCGGTGCCGACAACGCTTCAAACGTCATAAAAGCTATGGAAATCAACAGATGGACCAGACTCCAGTGCTTCACCACAGACTACACCTCGCCATCGGTACGTTATTTAGCCTAGCAGCTAGGGCTAGCAACGTAGCAAGTTAACTTTACTAACGCTAGCTCTCTCCCTAAGGAGATAGCTCATTTAGCTAGTAAAGTTAGCTTGCTAGCCCTAACTGGCTAGCTCACGTTACATGTCCTCTTCCCCTCTCACTTAACATTATCAGTCTGACTCTGCCTGAATGCAGTAGGCTACTTGTATTGTAACGTTAGCTTGGTAAGCCCAGGCCCGCTCCAACCCATTACGCAGAGTACGCAGACTGCGTAGGGCATCACGTGACTGAGGGCACCAAAAAAAAAATTTTTTTTTTTTTTTGTTGGTGCCCTCAGTCAGGCCACTCACTGAACAGCAGGCCAGGCGCCGCCTACTGGTTTACTAGTGGTTTTATTACTTTATTCAGGGTGCATCTCATTGTAAAATTGGACTCGGCCCAAATTGGGCTTCAAACGGCCCAAATTGGGCTTCAAGCGGCCCAAATCTGGCTTCAACCGGCCCAAATCTGGCTTCAACTGGCCCAAATCTGGCTTCAACTGGCCCAAATCGGGCTTCAGACGGTCCAAATCTGGCTTCAAACAGCCCAAATCTGGCTTCAAACGGCCCAAATTTTTCGCCGCCGCCCTTCGGACGCCGGCACGCACGTCGGCCTGTATCGGCCTGGCCTGCTTGGTATCTAATGCCCGGCCTGAATTATGATCCCAGTCCGCCCCTGCTTGCATGTACAGTTTAACAATCACTTGTTTGCTGACATGTACAGTAATTCTAACAATTGTTTGTTTCCCACATGTAATGAAATGTGAGATACACTAGTATCGTTCATAATTAATGATTTTGCAGTCTTTCGTTTGACAGTTATTGAAAGTTTTACGGGGGGGGGGGGGGGCACCACAGAACAATTACGCTTAGGGCACCCAAATGGCCAGGATCGGCCCTGGGTAAGCCTACAGTAATGTCTAAATGCCCCTCTTCACCTCCCCCAATATATTATATAGCCAATATATTGTCAGTCTGGGAAATGGAATGATTCTGTAGTAGCTAATGTCCTCTCTCCCAGCGTTCTGCTCTCTCCCTCCCCATCTCTCCTCCCTACTTTCTCTCCCTCCTACATCATCTATAATTAGTTCCAATCTTAAAAATGCAATACAGCCATGTAGTACTTATAGAATAATTTGGTTAATTATTTTGTTTTTCAGAAAAGTTGCGAACAAGCTACATAAGTGCAGAGAATGTCCCACAAATCAAGGCCCGGGTGAAGAGAGAGATGGAACAAGTGCAGGTGGCACTAAAGGTAACTTGCATTAATTCTCTCCTCTCCCACTCCTCTCTCCTCATCCTCCCCCTCTCTCCCCTGGCTTTCCTTGCAAAATAGGGCTTCACTGAAACACTGCTTGTGTATATAGCCTGCCCTGTGCCCCGTATTTGATGTGTGAATGAATGTGTGTGCTGTGAATTGCATTAATGTGAAACTTAACAGTTGTGTCTGTGTTGTGTCTGTGTTTTGCAGGAGAAGAGGGCTGCCATCACCCCCAGATGCTGCTGCTGTGCCTCAAAGTGCAGCACAGGAAGGAGCCAGGCCATCGGCTGCAAAAAAGGCCAAGCGATCCTTGGGCAGTTACTTCAAGAGCTGCAGCGATGCTGGTGCTTTTTGTTTTGTTTGTATTGTTAAAGACTGAGACACAGAGAGAATTGCAGCTGTTGTTTAAAAGCAAATAAATGTTGCTGGAAGGAATTCTTATCCAAGTTCTCATCCTTGCATTATAATATAGAGCAGTTTGTTGATTGTGATGTTTGAATGTGGTAGGCAAATGCTCCATTGTGTTTTACATTTATTACAGTTAATATTGCACTGAAACTTGATTAAAAAAAAAATCGAAATTAAATCGAAATCGCAATATCGGTCAGAAAAATCGCAATTAGATTTTTTACCCAAATCGTTCAGCCCTACTAAGAAGCACTTTTACATTTGCAAGTGTTTTTTTATACTTTCATATTATAGACCAGAAATAGATTTTTTGCTAATAAGCATTTCCATTTTCCATGCTTCCATTTTAGAAATGGAAGCATTTTTTTCTCCTTATGCATAAAATGCGTAGTGAAACCATGACCCAAAAACAAAAGGTATGTGGACTGTGGGCTAATGTATTGTTGCAATATTGCATACAGAGTATTAAAAAATACATACATGTTTCATCACTGCTATCCTGGCGTTGCTCTGCGGTGCTCATTGCAGGTGACTGGCATTGCTGGTTTCAGATCGGCATGGCACTTGGGTGCTGGCTGCAGGTTACATCAGAAGAAAAAAAGTATTGGGAAATATTAGGTTTCCAAACACTTACAAATGAATGGAATACTAAGATCCCTGGACAGACACTAAAGCTGTTGCGTGGCCTAACGTTTTCATCCAAAGACTCACAGATGCATACAGTATATTAAATGCAATACCACATACATGTTATCACTGTGATCTTGGTGTTGCACTGGGGTGCTGGTGCTTCCTGCAGGGGGCTGGTGTTGCACTGACGTGCTCCCTGCACTGACCCTTTTGTCTCACATCACAAGGTGCCATACAGCCTCAGGAAGTTTTCAGGACCGGGAAAAAGATTGTTGATTTCATCCCGGGAGAGTGAGTGCAGCAAGTCTTCTCCAACATTAGTAGCTGGAACAGAAGTTACAGTTAGGGGCAAGAAGACACTGAGCTTATCACTGAATTAATTCAGCCTTGTGTACATAACAGTTGAGGATATTCCACTATCTTTTTTTTTTTTAATTGTGACATTTCCTCTTTCCTGTACAATTGCCAGTGTTCTGAGATTTTGCTCACTCTTGCTACAGCAGACCTGCCAACCTTGGAAAATGACTTTTAGTGCCACACAGCATGTGTTTTGGCCTTGTGCTTAGTTCACATGCTTTCGCACTACAATGCACATAACATCACTGTCAATGTGACAGTGTTAGCCAGATGGCTAATTTCCAACTGTTGTCCCTTGGCCAGAACTTAAGTTAGCCATTACTCAGTCAAAAGTTTGAGTACACTTGCTTAAACCATTGTCGTTTCATGATATATTTCAATTTGTGTGCTTACACCAGCTCAGTGGCCTTGTGGTTTGAGTGTCCGCCCTGAGACTGGGAGGTTGTGAGTTCGATCCCCGGCCGAGTCATACCAAAGACTATAAAAATGGGACCCATTTGCCTGCCTGCTTGGCACTCAGCATCAAAGCGTTGGAATTGGGGGGTTAGATCACCATATGATTCCCGACCGCTCCCCCAGGGGATGGGTCAAATGCGGAGAACAAATTTCGCACACTCAGGTGTGTGACAATCAGTGGGACTTTACCTTTACTTTACACAAGCGGATAACCATAAGTGAAATGCAAGTAAACGTATGTTGTGATGTCAATTCTGAATAAAGTAGTTAAGTTAGTAGTAGTTAATAGTTAACACAATTGGAGAACATAGAAAAAATACTATATTGATCATAGTTTCACTGTTATCCATCTAACCATAGCAAAAAAATCTGTTGCTCATTCTGATCTCTTGAGACTAACTAGAGCCTCCTTATTTTTGAATCATTCTGTGCTCATTTATTTCTTGCTCCTAAAGCTGTGTTCACACCGAGATATTTATTTTTCTCTCTGTCGCTTGATTCAACCCTATGGAATCACTCTGTCGCTCTGTTTAAATCGCTCGTCAACAGGCACAATAATTGACGGACATCTGGGGGCTATAACGTTACGCAATGTCATGATATTTGTCCACTACGAGCCACTGTAGTTGTTTACAAGCTAAGCCTATCAGCGTGCTCCTAACGTGAGCTAGTACAGACTTCATTTCGGCTATGTTCACACAGCAAACATTAGTGCTTGAATCTGACTTGTTGCTCACATCTGATTTTTTGTGTGGCTGTTCACACAGACTTTTTAAAAGTGGCCCATATCAGACTCCAGTGTGAACAGGTCGCGGACCTGAAGTGACCCGCATGTGCAGCACACTGCTGTTCTACATAAACCCAGAAGAAGACAGCAGTAAACATGGCGGTAGCTGACGATGTTGTTTCATCTGTTGTTTACGGTTCAATTTACAAGTTATTGTGCAGTGGAAGACAGGGAATATAGTTAAGTTAAGTTAAGTTATCCTTTATTTATCCCCTTGGGGAAATCCATCCTCTGCATTTGACCCATCCTCTACTAGGAACCTTCCTAGAACTAGGAGCAGTGGGCAGCCACTGTGCAGCGCCCGGGGACCAACTCCAGTTATTTTGCCAGTACCTTGGTCAGGGGCACTGACAGCCAGGAGTATTAACCCTAACATACATGTCTTTCTTTGATGGTGGGAGGAAACCGGAGCACCCGGAGAAAACCCACACGGACACGGGGAGAACATGCAAACTCCACACAGAAAGGACCTGGGACGGACCGGGGTTCGAACCCGGGACCTTCTTGCTGTGAGGCAACAGTGTTAACCACTGAGCCACCGTGCCGTCATATAGGTGCAGATGATAGCGAGGAAGAGGAGAAAGAGAGCCTTTAGATTTTTTTTTAATAATGGCTTTCTGTGGAGCAATAGCTGCTACTTCTTGCTAATACTTATGAGGTCTAAAACCTCACTGTTCCTCCACTGATTACCTCCCTCGCAGCTGTCCTCCATGTTTGTAATCACAATCTGGTCCTCCCTCCTCCCGCCAGTGCAGAATAGTGACGAATGTCGCTCTGGAATGACGTAAAAGTCACATTGAAGCATTAAGTCAGATATGGGCAAGATGTCTGTTCACACCGGAGTCACATTCCAAAACATCAGATTCGAATCTGATGTTTTTCCACATTTGAAAGTAGCCCAGGTCGTCTTTAAAAAAGTAACTTTCAATGTGACTTGTACTGTTCACACAGTCATAAAAAAGACTGACCTGAGTCACTTAGGTGGGAAAAGATTAGATTCAAGCACTAAGGCTGGCTGTGTGAACGTAGCCTTCATGTCAGCTGTCAATGCGGTTTGTTGCCACACAATAACCAGCGGTTTGTTCCAAGCCAGTGTGATATTTGACACACTCTCACACGGCAGCCAATCAGCGTTGAACAGGGAGCGACTGATGCCAGCGTAATTTAGCTCGAGCTGGGATATTTCATCCCGGGCGGAGAGCGTATTTTCGATGCCAGCGAAAAACTTTAATAGGTCGGTGTGAACGCAGCTTTAGGGTCCCTTAGGAGCAATAATCTTTTTAGTTTAGGGGTTAGGATCGATTTTTTTAATGACTTGGCTCTCTCAGACAGCTTCTTTGACATGTTTTTCAAAGTGAAAACCAAGTTGTCAGGTGACGTAAGGATCCCACGCGAGAACGACCCACCCCCCTCTCAAAAGACCCAAATCGAAAATGGAATAATTTCTCTAGTTTTATTTTACAAGTATGAAATAATTTAGCTTACTACAATAATGATGTCTACTTTCTAGTGATGCGCGGGTCAGGTTTTTTTAAGGCCCGCCCCAACCCAACCCGTCATCGGAGCCAGCCCGCCCCGGCCGCCCCGTTAAAATATCTGAAAATTCCGAACCCAGCCCAACCCAGCAGCCCGCAACGGCCAATTTAATGTAATATGTCTCCGGACGCAGGAGGAGCACAGCAGAGCTTCCAAGGTGTGCAAAGCAGCTAATAACTCTGTCTCTCTCCCCCCTCTCTCTCTCTCACACAGACACACACACACACACAGACACTCACATGCTGCCCTGCGCGACAACAGTTGTAGCCTAGGCCTGCTCTGGATGAGTTGCGCTGCTGCTTTCATGTCGGTCTTTCTTCAATTAATCCATGGTCTTCAGATAGCACGACCGACTACGCTTCCCCAAAGTGCGGATGGCGTGACCGCGCAGTGTTTCAAATGGAGGTAGCAGGTATAGAGGTAGGCACTAGACAGGCTACAGAAACAGTTCTTATTCTTCCCCATTTCTTTTAATTACCTCATGCGCTCTCAATTGTTGCAGTAGTAGGCTAAACGTAGTAGTGCAGCAGGTGCGCACACGGCTTGCAGATACGGCCAGACTCGCTGTCTGATTTCTTTTAATTACCTCATGCGCACTCAATTGTTCACAGCCTACTCACGTTGCAGTAAAGTTGACAAATAGATCACAGTCGAGTCCACAACAGAAAATCTGCGGTGGCATTATATGGACACTTCAAATAATAATTACAGCGAATAATCCTTCCAAAGTGTTTGTTTTGAGAGCACATAGGCTACCTCATTGAAGCGTTTCTTTACTCCATGTAGGCTATAGAGAGTGCAGCAGGAGTCTGTCTGATTGTGTGTACCTACATGCGAGAGAGAGTTAACGTCTTTAAGGTTAATTACTCTGCGTGTTTCATTGCTCTAAATTATTTAATAATGTTGCTTTGTCACGTTCTGAGCCTGCCCCGCCCGCACCCGCGATATTTTCATAATTTGCCAACCCAGCCCGCCTGCGGGGCGGCCCAGCCCGCGGGACCCGGCGGGTTCTGGGTGACCCGCGCATCACTACCGGGCAGGCATCAAACAGCACAAGGAGGCACAGATCACCGGAAATGTCCATATCTGTGCAGATAAGCATGCAAAAGATTACTTGGATTAATGTTAATGCAAAGGCCTATGTAATTTAATTGGCTTTTCATAACTCTCATTCTAGAATATCGCTATTCACAATGTCCCATCCGCGGTTCATGGCTCATTCCTGGCGGCATGACGGCAGCGCCTTTCTCCCCGGCTGGGAAGCAGCATAGTGAGCCAGCCAGGGACTGTAAGCTGGATTTACATTATATAGAGAGGCAAAGTGAACGTCACTTCCTGCCTTTCTCTCTGTACCAGCATCTGAAAAAATATGAATGGAGTGAACGGCGAGAGACGATACTTTTTTGATCCTGTTTGAATTGTGCCACGGGGTACAAATGTAATTTTGTGTCAATTTAAAAGATAACCATGCAAGTCAAGAAAGTCGCAGTTTGTGGTAAAACTGTGCCACTATAAGTTATAAAATCAGAAAGACTATGCACAACCAGTCGCATAAGTGACATCTCTCCTGCCAGTCCACGTTGTTGATGGTGTGACGTATTGTGAGACACGAGAGATGTAGTTGATTGACAAAACTAAACCTTACGTTTCAGTTTCAGAACAAACTGCGACTTTCTTGACTTGCAAAGTTATCTTTTAAATTGACAAATGTACATGTGTACCCCGTGGCAGAATTCAAACGGGATCAAAAAAGTATTGTCTCTCACCATTCACCCCCATTCATATTTTTCCAGATGCTCGTACCGAGAGAAAGGCAGGAAGTGACGTTCACTTTGGCTCTCTATAATGTGCCCGGCAGTAAGTACATCATGATACAGAAGTTAGATACACGCTTACAATGCCAGACTTCAAGCTGTCTATCACCGTGGAAGTAAAGAGATTGTATAACAACAATGAGCCAATCACATTCCCCTGCATCCACATTTAATCCAACAAGTTAATAATAATCCTGTAATTTGGAGTAGATTTTTTTTTTAAGTTGCTTGTACTGCATATCCAGTGTGAGATGCAGATGTTTTCTTACTTGGGTCCAGCATGGGCTGTTGTCCTCAGACTGGGCAGAAGAGGTGTGAGGAGTTGGAGTGGATGGCAGTGGACGTGTCCATTGGCTGGACAGAGGGGGAGGCAGATGCATCACTTGGTTGGCCCTGGAAGCAGACACAAGAGACAAGATAGCAGACAAGTGTGTTACCATACAATGACGCAGTGTAATGTTATGTGTGGTTGTATGCAGTCATAATGCCTTATTATAAATGGTTTTAACTTGACAACAAAAACATTCTAAATTGAACCCCAGCTCACTTCCTGTTGCATTAAAAAAATCATTAAAGTGGAGGACTGGCCATTCTGTGAAAACCATCTATAGTAGTGTTGTGAGATAATGCGCCTTTGTCAATAGTGGTCATCAAACTTCTGTTGGTCATCCATGTGAACATGAAATGAAACACACCACACAACAGCTCTACCTGTATCTGCTGGGCTCCATCATGTTGAGACGAGAGGCAGGTTGAAGGTCCCCAGCCTGACTGTTCTCCGTTCCTCTGTGGTCCACTCTCAACTAGCATCACACAGCGTAGCATAAGGAAATTGGGGAAGTAGAGTGTTCAAAACGCTCTCCTACCCGTCTCCGACGTCCAATCGCGGATCCAAAGATATAATAATATTTCATGAAGTTTTACTTCCCAGGTGCACTGGATAGATACTAGATAGATCAGTTTTATTTCTGTCATGCACCATATTTGTGGTGCCTAGCCTGTATGTCCTTACAAGACACAAATCATTCAAGTTCAACACTTGATTTGATGATTTGATCAATGTGCTGCCGTATCCGTGTGACTGCAATGTTGTATGTTTGCTCAGACGCATGCACCATGATAGTGAGATCAAACACCCTGCTGTAAATTCAGCACAGGCTGTGGAAAGACTGCTTTTTAAAGGTTGTTTCATGCAGGAATATCATTAAAACCGCCGCCTAAACTACTGGCTTCCATAGGGATATTATTATATCTTTGGATCTGTGATTGGACGTCGGAGACTGGTAGCAGAGAGTTTTGAACACTTGACTCCCCAATTTCCTTATGCTATGCTGTGTGACGCGAGTTCAGAGTGGATCACAGAGGAACAGAGAACAGCGGAACATATGTGGCTAGACACACTGTAGCTGTTGGCAAAGATATGCAAAGGCATGACTTACATACAGGTTTCTCTGACATTTCTATAAAAGCGTCTCAGTCACTCTCTCATACAGTGAATTATGAATCATTCAAGCAAGTTTGTACTCAGAAGTCTAATAGATTTTACCTGAAGCATAGAGGCAGAGGGAGACAGATGAAATCCAGGTGGGGGAAAGCTGTGGATGGATTTCAGGGAGGACACTGCAGCAGCAGGTGGGAAACATCTTACAGGCTCCCAGTTATTTCCTGGTCTATAGAGTACAAACATCCTTGTCCTCAATCAATTTAATCAACCAAAATCTCATACTGTTTCATCATACTGCTTTCTTAGCTAACTTAACAAGAATACATTTACACATTAATACACAGCAATGTGTGCTGCTGAAGCTACCCACTACATTCTCATTTTGCATACAAACACTTTGATAGACACTGAGCTAATGAGCACATGTTGAGAAGTAAATCAGAAGACACAACTAAGTTGTGCTATCCATTACCCTGCACCAAATAAATTGAGTTTGGCCCAGAATTTCCATTTCTGCAAGCCATGCATTGTGAAGAGAACTCCTAGCTAGCAAGCGAACTAGTAACAACACACTTTAAACTAAAATAAGTCTAAACTCATTCAAATTAGCCTGACATGGTCTGAAAGTTAACTGGCAGGCTGTGGTACATCAGCCCAGTGTGTCCTGTACCTATAATCACGTTAGTAATGTAGGCTAACAGTAACAGCTTGCTGGGGAGTTGCAATCGTAGCCCATAACATTAGCGTTAGCTCAATGCTAACGTTAATGCTAACGCCATTAGCGTCACTTTGCGCGACTTAAAAACACAGATTTGGCTGGTCTAACCTCATTTGTTACTAGAAGTGGACTTACCTTTCCTGCTTACTTTAGTTGAATATACTGCTAATCCCATGAGACCATCCGATGAGAGCCAAAAAGTGAACATCTTCATGCTTTAACCCGCCAGGAACTTCAAACTCAGGCCAGCTTCTTCTTCTTCTAGTAGTGTTTTATGGCGGTTGGCAAACAACTTATGGTGCATTACCGCCACCTTCTGAAATGGAGTGTGGATCAGAACGGACTTCTAAAACACTATCCTGACTATATTCTTCTATTTCGTCCAGTTTCCTCTAAAAAAAAATATATCCCTATACCCCACATTCCCTGAATTCAACTGCAATATTTATTTTAACTCCAGCTTGATTCGATTGCTCTCCAATCTGTTCTTGAGGATCTGTCTTTCCTGTTGGTAGTACAGACAATCAATCAGATTTTGAATTATGATTAGACCTCTGACTTCTTTTTTGTTATTAATTTTACTTATATTTGTGTTTGATCAAAATGTTGTAATTGCTCAGTCTTGATTTTGATATGACCAGAAATGACTAAATGTCAGACTTTATTATTATTATTATTATTATTATTATTATACTAATAATAATAATAATACTAATAATAATAATAATAGTAATCACAATAATAGCAATCATAACAATAATAATAACAATAATAATAACAATAACAATAATTATGTCAGTTGTTTCGGAGACTTCGCATCAACACCAGGGGCCGGCCAGCTCCCAGGGCACATTCTGGGCCTTCTGAGTCCATCACATGACATCCCTGAGTCCATCCATGACATCACAATGCTGCCCTGTGACATCATGACAGATGTGATGCCCCTGCCGACGATGTATGACATCAAGTAGAATGAGCTCTTCTTAACTATGCCACGAACACCACGCCCCATGCAGAGTGATTCAGGAGACGAAGCCAATAGCAGTCCGGAACAGGACGGGATAATTAGAAGTACTCAGAGATTATTAGACCGTGTCCTGGCAGACACACCCGTGTCAACGCAAGCTTCAAGACCTGAGCCAGGCCCTTGAGAGAGACAGCTGATGGTGGGAACTGGTCCCCCACGGCTGCCTTTAAAACCTCTACAACATCAGTAGTAGTATGTGGTTACTAAAATCCTTGAAGGTATAACATTACCAGAGCCTGCTTTATAAAAAAACTGGTATGATAACCCCTTATGCCATGGCCAGGAACACTGTATACACATTGCACATTTTAATTTATCTTTACTATAGCTACTGCATGGTTTCAAAACAAATGAGAGTGGTCCCTTAAAGGATTACAGTATCCCCAATAAAATATAATTAAAATTATAGCTGCTGCGCAGCAATGAGTTGTGGCCGGGCACGACCCATTGCTGACTGGATGCTTGGTGGTGGTTGTTATGTCTGATAACGTTATGTTACGGCCTGGTTGGCCTTGTTAACTTAGGTACATGTTACTGTGCCTTTAAGAGTTACTGCACCCGATGTACGGCATTGTTGTAAAAGCGTGGGTTTACGGCAGGGAAGTAAAGAGCATGAAACAAGCAACATGGTGTGATTATTTAGCCTATTTAGCGAGGATGGCTGACTTGATTTTGCGCCGCCGCCACCTTTTTTACCCGTCCCCAGTGACCCAGCTGTTCCCTGGGATCGATGGCAGAGGTCGTTTGAGGATTATTTGCTGGCTTTGGGGCACTCGATTTGGAAGAGGATAGGAAGTGCGCGCTCCTCCGCCACTGCCTCGGCCAGGAGGGACAGCGGATCTTCGCCACACTCACGTTAACGGATGGCTCGTATGCTACAGCTACCGCGGCCCTAAAGTCTCACTTCAGCACGGGAAGGAGCCGACGCATGCACCGCTTTGAGTTTCGTCAGAGGGCTCAGAAGCCGGGTGAGATGGTCGCGCACTTTGTGTCTGCCTTGCGCGAGCTGGCTAGGCTTTGTGACTTTGGGGTTTTAGAGAATGGACTTATAGTGGACCAACTGATAGAGAAAACGTCCTGTAACCAGCTGAGAGAGAGGCTGTTACTGGAGCCAGACTCCATGACACTGGCGGATGCGTTAGTGATTGGGAAGCAGTTGGAAACGGCTCTATCGGAGGTGCGCAAGTTGGGCCGCGCTGTGCACGAGCCTGTGACGTCATTCGCCCCGTCAGTTCAGACTGTGGCTCAGGAGACGGCAGGGACCGCTGCTGCAGACGTGGTGAGTGACAGTTGGGATGTACAGAGAGTGGACAGAGGCCTTAGAGAGGGCGGGCCCAAGTGCTGTAATAACTGTGGCTCCTCTAGACATGCAACCAGAGATCAGTCATGCCCTGCTGTGGGCAAGCGCTGTCGTAACTGCAACATGATGAATCATTTTGCACGCTGCTGTCGCTCCCCTCCTGCCCACTCAGATACAGCTGTTGTTCCAATCAACACAATACAGAGCCCACAGACCTCACTCAAGCATTGCACATGTCGTGTGGGTGGAGCAAGCGTACCGCTCCTGGTGGACACGGGGGCAAAAGTGTCAATACTGAACAAATGCACGTATGATTGACTCTTCAAACACATGCCTTTGGAAGCAGCAGGTAACGCTCTGTCGGGTTATGGCCACTCCCCCATCTCCACTTTGGGTGTGGCCCGCCTTCCTGTCAGATATGACCAACAATTTGCCCCTGACACCAAGTTCTACATCACACAGAGGGGAGCCAACATCATGGGTCTTGATCTGTTCCTCGCCCTGGGCTTTACTATGACTGATGCGAGGGGCCTGCATGTCCTGCAGGTCGCCATTTCCTGGCCCGACCGTTTCCCACATCTGTTTAAAGGGCTGGGCTGCATGTCTGGATTTGTTCACCGGCCTACTGTTGACCTGTCTGTCCGCCCCGTTATCCAGCCACTGCTGTGCATTCCCCTCGCCCTCCGTGATGCAGTGGAGGCGGAGCTACGCTGCCTGGTGGAGGGGGATGTCATTGAACCAATCAACGCATCACCGTGGGTGTCCAACTTGGTGATAGCCAAGAAACGGGGGGGCGGGCTGCGCCTCTGTGTCGACCTGACGGATGTAAACAAAGCCATCATCCCGGATAAGTACCCTCTACCCACGGCCGAGGAGCTTACTAGTCATTTCCACGGCTCCATTGTCTTCAGTAAGATGGATTTACGTCACGGCTACCTGCAGACTCGCCTGGCACCTGCCAGCATGAGCCTCACAGCGTTTGTCACGCACGTGGGGGTTTTCAGATATAAACGCATGGCGTTTGGACTGTCATCGGCCCCAAGTTGCTTTCAGAAGATGTCACTCATCCTGGCCGGAATCCAGGGGGTCTCCATCTACCTGGACGACGTAGTGGTACACGCACCCTCCACCGTGCTGCACGATGCTCGCCTGGAGCAGGTTTTTCAACGTTTTGAACAGCAGGGGGTCACACTTAATGCTGAAAAGTGCGTGTTTGGAGTTGCGGAGGTCGAGTTCCTCGGCTTCAGGCTCTCCAAGGACGGTATTGCCCCGATCATGTCCCACACTGAAGCCATTCTGTCCCTGCCAGACCCGCAGTCGCCATCCCATCTCTCCTCTTTCCTGGGGATGGCCACCTACTATCTGCGGTTCATACCACACTACTCTGACTCAACTGCCCCCCTGCGCCAGCTGCTCAGAAAGGATGCTGTGTGGGAGTGGACCCCTGCCTGCCATGAGGCCGTGCATGCCATCAAGCAGCAGCTTACGTCCCCACCCACATTGACGCATTTCAGTCTGAGCGCGCCCACCTTGGTCACCTGTGATGCTTCTGGGGTGGCGCTTCGTGCGGTGCTCTCCCAGGTCCAGGAGGGGGTGGAACGCCCTGTAGCTTTCGCCTCATGGGCACTCTCTCCGGCGGAGCAGAAGTACTCTGTGGGGGAGAGGGAGGCCCTGGCCTGTCTGTGGGCGTGCGAACGCTGGCACGTCTACCTGTACGGCAGGGCTTTCACCATCCGCACGGACCATCAGGCGCTGACGGCACTGCTGGCAACCCGGGGCTCGGGGCACAGGCCCATCAGACTGCTGAGGTGGGCTGATAGGCTGAATCAGTACAACTTCAGCCTTAAGTTTGTGCCGGGGCGTGCTAATACAGCGGCTGACCTCCTATCCAGAGCGGTCTCCGTGACGAAGGAGACGGGTGGGGTGACACCCGATTTGGAGGACGACGAAGACTGGGTCAACATTCTGCATGGGCCCCTCAGCACGGTAGTCACCCTGGCAGAGCTGCAGCAGGCCTCAGCTGAAGACGAGACTCTCAAAACCCTCCGGGCTTATGTCCAAGATGGCTGGCCTGCCACGGTGGACGACAATCTGCTTCCCTACCACCGGGTCCGTGATGAGCTCTCCTGCTGGGGGGCTGTGTGCCTCGCTCACGGCCACCGCACCATTGTACCGGAGACTCTGAGGGCCGGAATACTGCACATGGCGCACGAGGGGCATCTGGGGGTGGTCAAGGTGAAGCAACGTTGCAGAGATACAGTGTGGTGGCCCCATATAGACTCTGACATAGAGGAGCTGGTGCGTAACTGTGCCTGCTGCCTTCTGAGCGGGAAGACAGGCCAGCTGGCTACAGCACCCCTCACTCCAATCCCTTGGCCATCTGCACCATGGGAACATATCCAGGTTGACCTCTGTGGGGAGCTCCATGGGGCGCCCGCACATGCGCGCTACCTGCTGGTGGTGCATGACCTGCATTTGAAGTGGCCGGAGGCTGTCGAACTGAGCTCCATCACCACACACACAGTCATCGACCGCCTCACCAACCTGTTTGGGCGATGGGGCCTACCCAGTGTCATCACAACGGACAATGGGCCCCAATTTGCATCAGCAGAGTTATCAGAGTTCCTGGCACTGCGGTCCATCAGACACATCAGGACAGCAGTGTATCACCCGGAGTGTAATGGGGGGGTGGAAAGACTAAATAAAACCCTCAAAAATGGAATCCGAGCCTGCCTGGAGGAAGGGAAAACCTTCAGTGCCGCACTCAACCAAACTCTCCTGACCATCCGGGCATCCAAGCACTCCACCACGGGGGTGTCACCTGCACTGCTCATGATCGGGCGCGAGCTAAAGCAACCACTGGACTGTTTGAGAGCTGAGCCAGCTCCTGCACAAGAGAGGCCAGGGCTCCAGAAAGTCAGAGCCCGGGTCCAAGGTTCACAGGCCCAGATGAAAAGGAGGTTTGATGCCTCTCGCAGAGTACAGACCCCCACACTGTCTGCAGGGGACTGGGTCAGGATTAAACATCCCCACCGCCAGAACAAGCTGAAGTCATTCTGGTCTGAACCCCTCCAGGTGACTCAGCAGCTGGGTCTGGCCACGTACAGAGTGGACAACGGGAGCCGCTGGCACGCAAACCGCCTGCACAGAGTCGCAGCTCCAACAGCACCTGCACCACCCCTGTCTGCAGCGACAGCGCTCGGCTGGCAGCCCAGACCAGGAGCAAATCGGGTGGGGGGTAACCTACCGCCACAGCCAGAGGCTGTTCCCCAGCCTGCGCGCCCTCAGAGAGTGAGGGTCCCGCCCGCCTGGCATGGAGACTATGTGACTGGGTGATAAGGGACACAGGGGGTTGTGGACTGAATGTTATGTTCTTTAAAAGGGGGGTGGGGGGAGAAAATGTTGTCTGGTAACGTTATGTTACGGCCTGGTTGGCCTTGTTAACTTAGGTACATGTTACTGTGCCTTTAAGAGTTACTGCACCCGATGTACGGCATTGTTGTAAAAGCGTGGGTTTACGGCAGGGAAGTAAAGAGCATGAAACAAGCAACATGGTGTGATTATTTAGCCTCTACCTAAACATAATAGTGGTGTTTTATGGGACTGGATGCTTGCATGTAAAAACACACATTGCTTCCACTTATATAGGGTGAGCCAGGACGGACACACTGCTTCCACTTATATAGGGTGAGCCAGGAAGGATTTATGACATCACAATTGCTCGAGTGACATCACTGATGGCATCACAATTGCTCGAGTGACTGATGACATCACAAATACAACCTAATTACCCTAGGTAATTAGGGTAATTAAGATGCTGTTTAGGCAGTGCATTTTGATGCACTGTGGGCTCAATTTTTGACCAATCGAAAAGCTGTTTGATACTTTTGTGTAGGACAGTCTAACGATGCAGATGCTGACGTTTCGTGTCGTTTGAAGAAAAAATGTGGGTTAAAAGGGCGGAGCGCTACTTTGTTCAGAATACCTTTTTTATGATTATTATTATATATTATTAAGTAGCCCAGACAGCACACACCAACACCAAGTAGCCCAAATAGCAGCAACTTATGTTTGAATGTAAATCTGACTATAGTATATATTCATAATATATGTATAGATTGGCGGTGGGGGAAGACCCACGGACATCTGTGAAAGAACGGATGACAGCTCGGAAAGACGGCTCAACCTGCTCAGAGCACAAGAAGAAGGGGTGCAAGATGGGTGTGGCTGACTAGAGCTCGCAGTTGGAGCCCTTCTACAGACGAAGATTAATCTTTGCAGCCCCACTCAGGCGAGGCGTACAGGCTGGGGGGGCGAAACGCTGGTGACCCTGAGATACCTGCTGAGGATGTAGAAGGGTTTCCAACGGTGTGAGTGCTCTGGCCACACTCTCACCAAGGAATACCGCCGTGGGGGCGGCATGTCGTAGCTCCTGCGGTTTCTGCTTGTGGCAAGGCATCTTTGATGTGAAGTGAACGTCGGGGGTGCTTTGCTGCGGGCGGGGTCCGTGGGGGCCGCAGTGTGTTGTCCTGCGGTTTACTTCACCCATAGAAATGAGGTGTTATGTCAAGTTTCAAGTCGTTTCATCCATTTTTGGTTGAATGGCGGCCATTTCATTTTGGCACGACTGTGTATGTTCCAGCGCCCGCAATCTTGAAACGAGAAAAGCGATTGGCACCAAACAACACAAATCTACTCATATGGGACCCATATACAACATATTAAAAGATTGGAGTGCTACCATGTTCAGAGAACGTTTTGCTAACATTGGACTCAGCGGCATAAGGGCTGTCAGGCCCCCAGGGCAGAGGTTGATCAAAGGAACTTTTTTTCCTGAAGGACTTGGGGAGTTTATTGTTTCATAATCATGTTTAGACACCAAAGACTTGTAATATACACATGAGCGTACCATCCCTCAGTAGAGTGACAGGCATGTGGGGTCAAAGTTCCAAGGTCACCGTGTGCACGTCCCACATTACCCAATGGAAAATATGGTCCCTGCACACCGGGAGGAAACCATGTGATTGATGTGGCTGAAGATTACACTGAATAGACTTGTAGAAAAGGGTCCATAATGGCCCACCGTTAGGCCTGTTCTTGGGGCAGTCGATGCTCGCGAACCGGCGCGCCAATGACGTAATGACGATGACACTGCCGTGACATCATCAATGATGACGTCAGAGGTCACCTGTGAGGTCATCGGCGACGTCAGGCGGTCTAGGCTGACTGTGATGGCAGACGGGACTTTACGGGGTCACCGATGATGTCATAGCATAGAGTTCACCTGTGAGGTCATCGGCGATGTCAGACATAACATATATATACAAGGTGTTCTGTGACGCTGTATCCGGTATACTTACTTCTTATATACTTCTTTTCTACTTCATAATGTCTACCCTTACCACGACCAAATCCGAACCCGAGCTGAACCCTGGCTGTCTTACAACCAGCCAGGCCCTGGTGACCGACTGCCTACAACCAGCCAGGTCACGAGTGGTATTCCTTCAACCGCATCCGAGGACCGACATCTCTGTGGTTCTGATCGACCACTGCCCGTGAGCCCTCAACTTCGATCCAGCACACTTCACGAGGCAAGCCCACAAGCTTCGCTACAAGACTAGATGCACAAGATGAGAGCCAATCAGGGTCGCTCAGAAGGCTGGGGAACAGCTAATTTGCCATAACATTGCAGCGGATGGAAAGAATGACTAAATTTTTTGCACGTGTGTTCAGCCGGAGGTCCTGAACTAGTGTAGCGAATATCGCCTCATTCCGTTAAGCCATGCCAAGATGAGATCCAATCAGGGTCGCTCAGAAGGCCGGGGAACAGCTAATTTGCCATAGCATTGCAACGGATGGATAGAATGACTAAATTTTTTGCACGTGTGTTCAGCCGGAGGTCCTGAACTGGTGTAGCGAATATCGCCTCATTCCGTTAAGCCATGCCAAGATGAGAGCCAATCAGGGTCGCTCAGAAGGCTGGGGAACAGCTAATTTGCCATAACATTGCAGCGGATGGAGAGTATGACTAAATTTTTTGCACGTGTGTTCAGCCGGAGGTCTTGAACTAGTGTAGCGAATATCGCCTCATTCCGTTAAGCCATGCCAAGATGAGAGCCAATCAGGGTCGCTCAGAAGGCTGGGGAACAGCTAATTTGCCATAACATTGCAGCGGATGGAGAGTATGACTAAATTTTTTGCACGTGTGTTCAGCTGGAGGTCTTGAACTAGTGTAGCGAATATCGCCTCATTCCGTTAAGCCATGACAAGATGAGAGCCAATCAGGGTCGCTCAGAAGGCCGGGGAACAGCTAATTTGCCATAACATTGCAGCGGATGGATAGAATGACTAAATTTTTTGCACGTGTGTTCAGCCGGAGGTCCTGAACTGGTGTAGCGAATATCGCTTCATTCCGTTAAGCCATGCCAAGATGAGAGCCAATCAGGGTCGCTCAGAAGGCCGGGGAACAGCTAATTTGCCATAACATTGCAGCGGATGGAGAGTATGACTAAATTTTTTGCACGTGTGTTCAGCCGGAGGTCCTGAACTAGTGTAGCGAATATCGCCTCATTCCGTTAAGCCATGCCAAGATGAGAGCCAATCAGGGTCGCTCAGAAGGCCGGGGAACAGCTAATTTGCCATAACATTGCAGCGGATGGATAGAATGACTAAAATTTTTGCACGTGTGTTCAGCCGGAGGTCCTGAACTGGTGTAGCGAATATCGCCTCATTCTGTTAAGCCATGCCAAGATGAGAGCCAATCAGGGTCGCTCAGAAGGCCGGGGAACAGCTAATTTGCAATAACATTGCAGCGGATGGATAGAATGACTAAATTTTTTGCACGTGTGCTCAGCCGGAGGTCCTGAACTAGTGTAGCAAATATCGCCTCATTCCGTTAAGCCATGCCAAGATGAGAGCCAATCAGGGTCGCTCAGAAGGCCGGGGAACAGCTAATTTGCCATAGCATTGCAACGGATAGATAGAATGACTAAATTTTTTGCACGTGTGTTCAGCTGGAGGTATTGAACTAGTGTAGCGAATATCGCCTCATTCCGTTAAGCCATGCCAAGATGAGAGCCAATCTGGGTCGCTCAGAAGGCCGGGGAACAGCTAATTTGCCATAACATTGCAGCGGATGGATAGAATGACTACATTTTTTGCACGTGTGTTCAGCCGGAGGTCCTGAACTGGTGTAGCGAATATCGCTTCATTCCGTTAAGCCATGCCAAGATGAGAGCCAATCAGGGTCGCTCAGAAGGCCGGGGAACAGCTAATTTGCCATAACATTGCAGCGGATGGAGAGTATGACTACATTTTTTGCACGTGTGTTCAGCCGGAGGTCCTGAACTAGTGTAGCGAATATCGCCTCATTCCGTTAAGCCATGCCAAGATGAGAGCCAATCAGGGTCGCTCAGAAGGCCGGGGAACAGCTAATTTGCCATAACATTGCAGCGGATGGATAGAATGACTAAAATTTTTGCACGTGTGTTCAGCCGGAGGTCCTGAACTGGTGTAGCGAATATCGCTTCATTCCGTTAAGCCATGCCAAGATGAGAGCCAATCAGGGTCGCTCAGAAGACCGGGGAACAGCTAATTTGCCATAGCATTGCAACGGATGGATAGAATGACTAAATTCTTTGCACGTCTGTTCAGCCGGAGGTCCTGAACTACAATGATAACCTTAAATGGAAGTGGGCGAGGCCAAGGGGCGTCACCCCCCACCCTTCTGAGATCAATTTAGATAGTAAGTAGCCCTGGTGGCATGTGGGCGGGCTGTGTGTGGGCTAGAAGGCTGACACTTGGTGGTGTAGCAGGGGGTGCCACAAACATACCAAAAGATCAGCCTTCTAGCCCTCACCTCTCTTGAGAAACAGCCGTGTTCACCCTGCATATGTTGGTGTACACCGCGCATGCTTTATCATGTAATATGTAAAAGCTTATATCTCAAAAACGACTCAGGCTAGCAGGCAGTTCCACCTGTGCCTCCCGCCTCCCAAGACCAGAGGCAGGCGTGCGTCCCGGCCTCAGGGTTAGCACCCCGGAGGGCGCCACCCACTTCACCGGTGCCCGCACCCCGGCTCAACATTTCACCCGTGCCTCGCACCTCCCATGACCGGGGTCAGGTCAGCACGGCAGCTCCAGAGCCAACGACGTAATGATGATGACACCGCCGTGACATCAGCGATGATGATGTCAGAGTTCACCTGTGAGGTCATCAGCGATGGCAGACGGTCTAGGCTGACTGTGATGGCAGACGTGACTTTATGAGGTCACCGATGATGTCATACCTCCCCGGACGTTGTGACATCACCAACGGTGTCATACCCCGAATGTGGGGGGGTATAAAAAGGTGTTGTTCTGTTATGATATGCTTCTTGGTCCTATTCCCCTTTCTGCAATCTGTAAGCTCTATACGTGGCTTCTGCCTTGCTCCTATCTGCCTGATATTTCATTAAAGCCTGAAAAGACATCTCTGTGGTTCTAATCGACCACTGCCCGTGAGCCCTTACCTAAGATCCGGCAACTTCACACTTCACACAAGGCAAGCACATAAACTTCCTTACAAACTGGTCCTTCGAGCCGGCGTGCGTACCGGCCTCAGGGTTAGCACCCCGGAGGGCGCCACCCACTTTACCGGTGCCCGCACCCCGGCTCAACATTTCACCTGTGCCTCGCACCTCCCACGACCAGGGTCAGGTCAGCACGGCAGCCCCAGAGCCAATGACCCAAACTACGCAACCCCCGGTTCCACTGCCCAGACAAGGGCAACGGCCATTGCCAATGCCACCAACACCCGCACCCAGGACACATCCGCCAACAAAGGTTGCCGACCCTGAGCATGCAATAGAGTGCAACGGGCACGGCTCCGCCGAGCCCGCCACTGGGATACACCACACTCAGGTAGGCATGGCGAACGTTGGGACCAACAGCACGGGGCACAGTCAGCCGGCCGGCGTCAACCATTCCCACAAGATAGCCGGACACGACAGCTGGGACCCCCCCAGAGGGCGGGACCAGCCATCACGATTACCTATTCCCGGAATTCACCTCCTGGCCCTGCCCGGGCTCATGGAGACAACTCCAGCCAAGGCCTCTAGGGATGCCAAGAAGTCCGAGCAGAGGAAGCCTAGAACGGGCCCCAAGCCCGTTCCCCCAGAAAGAAGCGGCCACCCGGCTCCCCCTGACGGATCAAGCCACCCTGCTCCCCCAGGGGGAACCGGGGGGGGGGGGGGGGGGGGGGGGGGGCGACTACACTGGGAAACCTCCATGGGGAAACCGTCATGCCCTCCGTAAGGTCTGCAAAGTGGTGACCCAACATGGGGACCAGAGGCTGGACACATACGCCATAATGGACGACCGCTCAGAGTGGACCGTGCTCCTACACCCAGCAGCACAGCAGCTGGCCCTTACAGGCCAGCCAGAGGACATGCCTTTGCGGACGGTGAGGCAGGAGCCCCAGATGCTTCACAGGGCGGCCGTCTCCCTCATCGTCTCGCCGGCAATTTGCCCAGAGCAGACCTATCGCACGCAGAGAGCCTTTACAACACAACTTAAAATCAACTAAATATCAATGTCTAATGATATTAGAATTTAACATTGTGTGGACGTTAATGTTAAAACGTTTAACAAACGTTGGATTTTGGTTACTTAACAACACAACATAAAATCAACATAATCTCAACATCTCATGATGTTTGGATTTTACGTCATATTGACATTAACATTGGGATGTTTAGAAGACGTTGGATTTTAGTTATTTTATAACACAACTTAAAATCGACTAAATATCAACGTCTGATGATGTTAGAATTTAACGTTGTGTGGACGTTAATATTGCAATGTTTAACAGACGTAGGATTGTGGTTACTTAAAAACATATTTTAAAACCAACAAAATATAAACGTCTAATGATGTTGGGATTTTACGTTATATTGACGTTAATACTGGGACGTTTAGAAGACGTTGGATTTTAGTTTCTTTAAAACACAACTTAAAATCAACTATATATCAACGTCTAATGATGTTAGAATTTAACGTTATGTGGACGTTAATGTTAAAACATTTAACAAACGTTGGATTTTGGTTACTTAACAACACAGCTTAAAATCAACATAATCTCAACATCTAATGATGTTGGGATTTTACGTTATATTGACATTTATATTGGGATGTTTAGAAGACGTTGGATTTTAGTTACTTTATAACACAACTTAAAATCGACTAAATATCAACGTCTGATGATGTTAGAATTTAACGTTGTGTGGACGGTAATATTACTACGTTTAACAGATGTTGGATTTCAGTTACTTTATAACACAACTTAAAATCGACTAAATATCAATGTCTGATGATGTTAGAATTAAACGTTGTGTGGACGTTAATATTGCAATGTTTAACAAACGTAGGATTTTGGTTACTTAAAAACATATCTTAAAACCAACAAAATATGAACGTCTAATGATGTTGGGATTTTACGTTATATTGACGTTAATACTGGGACGTTTAGAAGACGTTGGATTTTAGTTTCTTTAAAACACAACTTAAAATCAACTAAATATCAACGTCTAATGATGTTAGAATTTAACGTTATGTGGACGTTAATGTTAAAACGTTTAACAAACGTTGGATTTTGGTTACTTAAAAACACAACTTAAAATCAACATAATCTCAACGTCTAATGATGTTTGGATTTTACGTTATATTGACATTAATATTGGGATGTTTAGAAGACGTTGGATTTTAGTTACTTTATAACACAACTTAAAATCGACTAAATATCAACGTCTGATGATGTTCTAATTTAACGTTGTGTGGACGGTAATATTACAAAGTTTAACAGACGTTGGATTTTTGGTTACTTAAAATCACAACTTAAAACCATTAGAATTTCAACGTCTAATGATGTTGGGATTTTATGTTATATTGACGTTAATATTGGGACGTTTAGAAGACGTTGGATTTTAGTTTCTTTAAAACACAACTTAAAATCGACTAAATATCAACGTCTGATGATGTTCGAATTTAACGTTGTGTGGATGTTAATATTACAATGTTTAACAGACGTTGGATTTTGGTTAATTAAAAACACAACTTAAAACCAATAAAATATCAACGTCTAATGATGTTGGGATTTTACGTTATATTGACGTTAATATTGGAACGTTTAGAAGACGTTGGATTTTAGTTTCTTTATAACACAACTTAAAATCGACTAAATGTCAACGTCTGATGATGTTAGAATTTAACGTTGTGTGGACAGTAACATTACAACGTTTACCAGACGTTGGATTTTGGTTACTTAAAAACACAATGTAAAACCAACATAATATAAACGTCTAATGATGTTGGGTTTTTACGTTATATTGATGTTAATATTGGAACGTTTAAAGACGTAGGATTTCAGTTTCTTTAAAACACAACTTAAAATCGACTAAATATCCACGTCTGATGATGTTAGAATTTAACGTTGTGGGGACGTTAATATTACAACGTTTAACAGACGTTAGATTTTTGTTATTTAAAAACACAACTTAAAACCAACATAATATCAACGTCTAATGATGTTGGGATTTTACGTTATATTGACGTTAATATTGGGATGTTTAGAAAACGTTGGATTTTAGTTACTTTATAACACAACTTAAAATCAACATAATCTCAACGTCTAATGATGTTGGAATTTTACGTTATAATGACGTTAATATTGGGATGTTTAGAAGACGTTGGATTTTAGTTACTTTATAACATAACTAAAAATCGACTAAATATCCACGTCTGATGATGTTAGAATTTAACGTTGTGGGGACGTTAATATTACAACGTTTAACAGACGTTAGATTTTTGTTATTTAAAAACACAACTTAAAACCAACATATTATCAACGTCTAATGATGTTGGGATTTTACGTTATAATGACGTTAATATTGGGATGTTTAGAAGACGTTGGATTTTAGTTACTTTATAACATAACTTAAAATCGACTAAATATCAACGTCTGATGATGTTAGAATTTGACGTTGTGTGGATGTTAATATTACAACGTTTAACAGACGTTGAATTTTGGTTATTTAAAAACACAACTTGAAACCAACATAATATCAACGTCTAATGATGTTGGGATTTTACGTTATATTGACGTTAATATTGGGATGTTTATAAGACGTTGGATTTTAGGTACTTTATAACACAACTTAAAATCAACATAATCTCAACGTCTAATGATGTTGGGATTTTACGTTATAATGACGTTAATATTGGGATGTTTAGAAGACGTTGGATTTTAGTTACTTTATAACACAACTTAAAATCGACTAAATATCAACGTCTGATGATGTTAGAATTTAACGTTGTGTGGATGTTAATATTACAACGTTTACCAGACGTTGGATTTTGGTTATTTAACAACACAACTTAAAACCAACATAATATCAACGTCAGATGTCGTCAGTATTAACCGTCAACCTGACGTTGACATTAGACGTTGGACTGACATTGGATTATGGTCACGGACGTCACGACCTCCATCCAACCAAAGATCAACGTCTAATGACGTTGTGTGCCAGCTGGGTTGTCTACGGTCCGATTGACGAGAGAACAGAGTTGGAGTTGATTGATCGATATTTGTTGTATGTGTTTCAGGGACAGACGACATTTCGGCTAATGTCTTTAAACAGTCAGATAACTGCACATCGGATTGTAGGAAGTATTCGCATGGACGTCCGCTCTACATCGGAAACCACAAAATATCAGTAGTCTGCATGTCCCAGTGGGCTAGCTCAGGGTTTTACAGAGGAAGCTGTGGAAGTCATCCTGAAAGCTGTAGTTCCTTGAATGTCCACTTGAGGTCAGACCCAAAAGTGAGTCGTTCCCATTCGCCCCTGTGTTAAAATGCCTCACTTTGTAACTGATTAAACATGTTTACAGATATAGCTAATTTCAACTGTCATAACAACTGTACGGTGGGTTTAGAGTAAATAGACGATAGAAAAGACAATTTTTTGGGGGTGATTAACAGGTCGCCTGTCCAATGATCGCACAGCTTGCTGATCATGGACCAATAGCAGGCCGGGTACGGCTCTGCCGTCTCGCGCGAGTTGCGCAAGAGCCCCAAGATGGCGACAGGCCACTAGACTTCCGAGTGCACCAGCTGGGCATACGCCTAGGTGTAACGCTACGTCCCACGTAGAACTCAAAGTTACGACTAACTTAATTTTATGACTAGTGCACCATGTAGTCTTAAACCCTGTATGCGCTGCGCCTGGGTGTAACTTTTACGTCTGGTATGGAGCAGGCGTAAAAGTTACACCCAAGGCATACTCACTGACAGCTGTCTCATCTTGATGTGTGCTGTCGGGACTGCAGCTCTGTGCTGTCACTGCCGTTCAGTCTTGTGATGCGGGAGAATCTTCTCCAAAAATATCGATCGATATGTGCTGTAAATGGACGTTTTGGGCGCAGGACCTCCGCTCGTCGGCGGGTTTTTAAAAGCTGATGCGTCGGAAGATCTTTCCATTTCTTCCTGACTTTGTCAACTGCCCGCAGTGCGCAGTCCGTCATCGCATTCAGTACTGATTGCACTTGTGATCAAATTCCATGCATCTTGTTTGTGTTTGTGTTGGCGCTGTTAAATTTAGCTGTGAGAAACGTTTCTATGCTTTGAATACAACTCTATAAGTTTGAGCTGAGTTGGAGCTGTCTGTCAGCTGTCTCGAGCTCGTCTGAGAGAAGTGTGTTGCTTGGCAACAAGCACGTATTCACGTGAACGTGCACGTCCGCAGCCTAAAGACCGGGCGCAGCTACGACCATGGTAAAGCTGCGTTCACACCGACCTCTATTAAAGTTTTTCGCTGGCATCGAGTTTACATACAAAGTCAATGCAAACGAGCGATTGAGCGTATATTCGCCCAGGAGAAAAATCGCTGGGCGTCCGAGCGACAGAGACAGAGCGATAGGGAGAAAATACGCTCGTCGCCCGAGATGAAATATCCCAACTCGAGCGAAAATACGCTGGCATCAGTCGCTCGC
>NC_139625.1:63172216-63232216 GCF_964638095.1 Poromitra crassiceps
CACCACCACCACAACAACAACAACAACAACAGCAACACTAGAAGAAGAAGAAGAAGAAGAAGAAGAAGAAGAAGAAGAAGAAGAAGAAGAAGAAGAAGAAGAAGAAGAAGAAGAAGAAGAAGAAACAGCAAATGCAAAAACTTTCATGGTTTTGGAATAGCTTGAATCACTAATTGTGTTCTAGCATATCTTTCAGCAACAGAGAGTAGCAAAACAGACATGTATAACATGAAACTGTCACATATTATCTTCCATCTTAGACCATTGTGCAAAAGAAGGATCAACTCAGTATTAGGTAGAGATTTACTGTCTCACTGTAAATGTGCCTGGGATTGAAGTCCTCTCCAAAACAGTATGACCAAAACTCCTCTGGTAGGTAGAGGCGCGCAAGGCTGCAGCCGACAGTGATGATGTATAGGCTAGCCTATGGCCATGCCCTTGTCAAAACATGACCACTGTACCCTCTGATGGATGGAGGGATAGAGGGGAGGATGGCGAGGGAAGAAAGGAAGGGTGGACGGAGAGGAGAGGATGGAGTGATGGATGACGGAGAGCGGTGAAGGCGCGAGATGGAGTGATTGATAGAAAGGCAGAGAGATCAGAAGGAGACAGCGGGTGACGGGGCAACGACAATGCTGAGGCATGGCTGTGTGTGTGTGTGTGTGTGTGTGTGTACATGCGCGCACGCGGGGTATGTGTGTGTGTGTACATGCGCGCGGGGTATGTATGTGTGTGTGGTGTGTGTGTCTTTTATTAAGAGGACAGATACACTTGTGTCCTGACAAGAAAGAGGAGTAGAGCGGCAGACAGGGTGTGTGTGTGTGTGTGTGTGTGTGTGTGTGTGTGTGTGTGTGTGTGCATGCATGCATGCGTGTGTGTGTGTTTATTGTGTGTCGGGGTCAAGAAGGTGCTGAACTCTGTGCGTGTCTTTTTCCCGATGATAAATGGCTTCACGCGTCTCCGCAGGGGGAACCAAAACTCTCTCATCTGTCTCTGTTCCCCCATCCTCTGTCTGTCTTGCTGCCCGCGCCTCTTTCTCCTTTACGCTGCTGGATCCTGTACTTTGACAAAGGGGTAAAAAATGAAGTCAAGAGGTGGCAGCGGCTCCCACTGGAAGAGCATCTTGCACAAAGGCGGGGAGGCCAACTTGCCAGGCGACCAGGGCGTGAAGTTCTTTGTGCGGGAATCACAATTTTGCTTCTATGAAAGTTTACATGCAGCGCTATGAATGGAAACAATAGGCTCATTTCACAGCAACCTTTTGAGGTGGTAAAGCAGGAAGTAGTGTCGGTGTAATCATTAGCATTAATGAGGGCACCTGGCACTGAAACACCTAAACAGAATGGAAGCATAATTAATGGTTTTAGCGTACAGCTGCTTTACTTCCTCAAAACCGTTGCTGTGAAATAGGTCCATTGAAATGGTATGCATGTGTGAGTGAGTGAGAGAGAGAGAGAGAGGGAGAGAGAGAGAGAGAGAGAGAGAGGGAGAGAGAGGGAAAGAGAGAGACATAATGTACATTTTATTACCATTCTGTGGCACAGGGGCTCAAAAATATGTTTGAATATTCAATAGAGCTACAGTACTGTGAAGCAAAGATAGTGACCTCGCAACGGTACCTAGCCTATCAATATCTTAGTTCAAATTGGCTAAGTGGGTGGGCGGTGTCTGATAGTCAGTCAGTCACGAAAGTGACATCATCAGTTAGGTGGGTAGCTGTGTATTGGCTAAGTGGGTGGGTGAGCCCTGTCAGTGAGGTGGGTATCGGTGTAAGTAGGGTTGCCACCTTTCATGTAGAAAAATAAGGGACGCTCCCCGCAGCAGGCGCCCCGCCGCTCCTCGGGGCCACGACCACCAGGGCCGAGGGCGGGGTGGGGCGCCAGTGGTAGTAAATCATAACTTAGATTGTTTCAAGAAAGCATTTAGGTTGATACTTGAAGCTTGTAGTGCTTAATTAACAATGAACTAATAGATAGCTTTTCAGCTATAAACTCCTAATTAAATGGGTAGCCTATATTTGAGAAAAATATATTTGGTTAAAAATATTTACTTTCTCTGCGAACACTTTTTTTTACTTAACTTTTTGTCTGTTAATGCATTAGTAGCCTATTGAAGAATGCATTTTTCCAGATTGGTTGAGCATACTATGAGAGTTGTTTACTTTCCTCTCATGTGCATTATATTGATTAATGTAGATTAATGTTTATGTATTTGACTGTAAAACTCCCAAATCACATCATAATAATGTAGCCTAGAGAAGCACCTCAGCAGCCAAGATTTATAGCAGACAGTACATCTATTTATTTCCTAGTAGCCTAAATACACGGATAGGAAATCTAATTGATCAGATTCTAATCAATCAGCACATGATGTCTAGAAGGGATTAAAAATCTGTCATTACTGTATCAGCCTCGGGAGTTGCTTGTGGGACACTGCAGGGTGTCCTCCTGACATGACGTGAATGTTGCTCTCCTGACTGAGACATGCTGCTGTCTAACATGACGCCAGGCCACCATGCACCACCACAGAAAACACATGCTTTGCAGTTGGCTAAGTCAAATCTGACGCTCTAAACCGCGCTCAACAACGTGTCAAACTCACCTCTGTTCACCAACCTCCTGTCACTCCTGGCTCGGTTCGGGTTTGTGCCGTTTTGGGATCTGGAAGCATTACTACGTACTGACTACCGTATTTACAAACGCACTCTTTCATCTTCGCTAATCCTGTCAAACCAAGTGTTTCTTCCCATTCACATCTGTATTTCAGAAACTTGGAAGAGTTTTCACTGGAAGTGGTGGAGTTAGGGCAGCCATTTCCCACCAGCATTGTGCGAAGACCCGCCCCATCCCTGTTCTCTGATCGGCTCAGACTCGATCAAAGCCAATCAGCGAGCAGAGGCTCAGCCTGACCGTGACTGATGTCTAAAACTAACCAATCTACCAACAAAGGCAGCAGTATTAGCCAACCAGATGCAGAGTAGGGTGGGTTTTCATCACACAATGCGGGTGGGATGAAAATACGGAACAAACCCCGTCCCGTATCGGTTCAAAACGGGACGCATGATTTCACTGTCAGATACGGGACGGGTGGCAACCCTAGGTGTAAGTCACGTTTTGTGTCACGAAAGTGAGGGAAGTGACATCATCACTTCCTGGGAAAAAGTTGGCATGGTGCACAATTGCCCAAGTGTGATCTCACTCAGGCAGTTGTGATGTCATCAGTGATGTCAATCGAGCAACTGTGATGTAGAATGAGCTGATGGCACACATTTGCACGATGGCGCACAGTTGCACGGGGAAACAGTTCAACTGTGAATTGCCCAACTGTGATGTCACTCGAGCAACTCTGAATACTATCATTTGAGAGCTGATGGCACACAGTTGCACAGGTGCACGATGGCGCACAGTTGCACAACTGTGATGTCACTCGAGCAGTTGTGATGTCATCAGTGATGCCACTCGAGCAACTGTGATCGAAGGGCCGATGGCGCACAATTGCTCAACTGTCATGTCACAGGCACTCTCCAGAGTCTCCACCCTAGAAAAAACCTAGATTACTAGTTTCCTAGAGTCAGGTTGTAAAGAAGGGAGTCACATGCCAAGTAAAGGTTAAAGCAATACTTTATTAACTAAAACTAAGGAACATATAGAGACAATTAACCCAAACTACAGTATGTATTAAACAAAAGAGCAGAACAAAAGGTAGGCTATGCATTATGTGAGGAGGGAGAGAGACTGAATGGTTTGAAGGTCTTCTTAAGCCCAACGAGTGCACTGGGCCCAGGTGCACCCAATCAGCCCAATGGCCAATCCTGTTTGGACCAAAATTCAAGTGTAGGGCAGCATGGATCATGTATTTTTTGAATCACTATTTGGGTCATCTTTTGGAATAACATTTCAATCATATCACAATCATATTTGAGGCCTGAGAGGAGCAATATAAGTCAGTAAGTAGTGTTTATGTTCCTAGTGTAAGCATCCAACCTGACAAACCTCCGGCCACAAGCAGGCTTCTCTCCACTTCATCTCCTCCCGCTGGTCCTCCAAGAGACAAGCCATGGCATCTCCCTGGTGACCATCTCCAAACAATCATCTGGCCCGAGCATCGCAAGACACACACTACATCCTGAGAGCTCTCTCTCTCTCTCTCTCTCTAAGCAGACTCAATGACAAGATGCTGTTTAGTCATTGTCACATCCTCAGTGTTCTCCCAGGAGTATTTATTTTCAGGCTGTGTGTGCGTGTGTGTGTGTGTGCGCGTGCGTGCGTGCGCGTGCGTGCGTGTGTGCATGCGGGTGTTTGCACTGCGGGGACATTCCTCGCCGCATCAAGTGTCACTTATTAAGAAGAACAGCAATCAAACAATGT
Organism: Poromitra crassiceps; assembly: GCF_964638095.1. Classification (NCBI taxonomy): domain Eukaryota; kingdom Metazoa; phylum Chordata; class Actinopteri; order Beryciformes; family Melamphaidae; genus Poromitra; species Poromitra crassiceps. The sequence continues at coordinate 63,176,584 of NC_139625.1, forward strand.
GTCTCTCCTCCACCACCCTGATCCCTCTCTCTCCTCTTTCCAGAGGATTAAACTATTTATTTGTTCTTCTCGTCCTCTGGGACGTGTCCTTGTCCCATACTCTTTTTTTCCTGTATCTTCTCTGTCCTCTCCTGTCTTAGTGGCTGTTTTGTGTTGTTTTCAAGCTACATAGCACAGCATGCAGCTAAGCATTGGTCTTTATCAATCAATCAATCAACCAATCAATCAATCAATCAATCAATCAATCAATCAATCAATCAATCAATCAATCAATCAATTATATTTATATAGCCCAAATCATAACAAGAGTTTTGTCAAGGTGCTCCCTGGTATGCCTGTTAAAGTTAGCAGTTCTTGATTACAAAGGTGATTACAAAACAATGTTTAGATTTTGTTGATGATCTTCGAATGCATGGTATGGATGGGAATTTATTAGCAGGAGATGAATGTCTGAACCGAGGTATGTTTCAAATGTATTTTCATTTGGAACAAAATGTAAATTATTGTATAAAGACCCTTAACTCATTGAATGCCAATGACGACAGCTGTCGTCAATTCAAATACTGACGTAGAGTGCCAATGACGACGGTTGTCGTCAATTGCGTTTTTTGACGGTGGGACGTGGATCAATCCCTGATACATCTCTGGTACAACTATTGTAGCTATTGGAGGTCTATAACCTATTTTACAGAACCCTTAGGTGGCGACAGTGCTCTCCACATAACAGAAAGGCAAGGAAAAAACAAAGAAGAAGTCGTTATGGAAACGGAAATCGCATCGCATCCGTATGCATCGATATGCTGAAGCACGTTACTGCAGCTGTGCCTGCAGCAGCCAATCTGCTCCCACAATTGAGCCGCTCTGTGTCGGTTGCGACAGCACATCCGCACATCCACACCGTGGAGTTATTATTCTCAACTGGAAGCATCGTTGCCGGTGACAAACACACGCGGAACGCTGTAAAAAAGCTGCACCCTTCACTGTGCGCACAGCAAACTCAGCAGAGAGCCACCACAGACAGGAGGAGGAGTGTGCAGTTGAGGCGAGGCGGGGCGGGGCGGGGCGGGTGGGGGGGGGGGGGGGGGGGGGCACGCAGAGCAGCACGCAACACCCAGACAGACCCAGGCAGCAGGACAGGGTTGACAAACGCAAGCCAGAATATCCGATGCCCACCAGCAGCAAATCAAGACCAGCAAGAAGCTGCAACCAGCAGCGCACGCAGGGGCCAGCGCTGCTGGTTGTAGCTAAAAATATTATTCTGCCAAACAAAATTCCCTGGCCTAAACTGTTTTATTGAAGGAAATTATTTTTGAGGTGTGACTACATTAGAAAAGATTAGCTTCAGAGTCAGTGTGTGCTTGAAATGTTTAATTTCACAAAAGGCCAATTATCTCAGCTTCTAGAAAAAAATTGCTGTTTTTGGATGAATCAAGCTATCTTCTCCGGCTCATAACTAAAGAACGGAAAATGGGATCAATAAACTTTTTTTTGCAGATGATAGAATAGAGTCTCATCGTTCTTTGTGCGTGTTCAGTGTTTACATAGTAATATCACACAATATTCTGTGGGCCTCGAGAAATCACTGAAAACGCTCTGAAACTCTGGCACTGGGAGCGTCCGTTCTCCAAAAGTGGCTGGCACTCAATGAGTTAATGCACTACATTGCATATTGTGACTTTTTTTTGTCTTTTGTGCTTGAAAGATGAACTGTGATGCAAAACATGTTTGGAAAAATTAGATTAAATACCTATAGTCAGAAATATGTTTTTCTACTGGTGGCAAGGGACTCCGGGTAACTTAACCTCCGGGACTCCCTTGTGGCTGAAAATGAAGGCTAGCTCCATTGTTAACTCTTCCTTGCCAGCCATGCTATTTGCTAGAGAGACCTGGGACCATAGAAAACTTAAATTTTGTCATGGAAAAACTCTGTTGGAATTTTAAACCAAGTTAGAAGTGTTTTGAGTTAGATGTTTCTGTCCACACACCAATTTGTTTCAATCACTCTTTTTTGGCTCCATGGTTAGACATAAACTACCATGCCTGGAGTGAGAAGGGGCTAGTTTCCATCAAAGACCTATACATAGATGGTAATTTTGCATCCTTTGATCCACTGAAGAGGAAGTTTGAGTTGCCCGGCACGAACTGGCTCAGGTTCCTGCAAATCAGAAATGATGTTCGATCCAAGATTTGCACCTTTGAAGCGCTCCCAAATGAGCATTCTTTTTTCGATGTATTGCTGAGCCCTCTTCACTCCAAGCATCTTGGGCCCTATTCTCCCACAAGCCTTCGGCGCTAAAACGGGCCTTAAACGCAAAAAAAGTGCCTTGCGCCTGTTTTGGGACGATATCAATATGGCTTTACGCTGCCAAATGCGCTTTAGGCCGAATGGGCGTGGCGCAGTCCCAGAATGGGCCAAAGTGGGCGTGTCGGCCTTAAATACCGGCGTACTGCTATCTTCGCACCTGCCGTAAATTTAGCGCTTTGCGCCTTTGAAAACCAGGCCTATTCAGTGCGCCAGTGCTCTTCTGCCTCTGAGTCACCCTTCTCTCTCTCTCTCTGACTCCCTCGCTCAAACAGACACAACACATAGCAGCACCCAGCTTCCCATAGGAAATAGCAGTTGTAAGTTTACTGCCTGTGAATGTCCACTCCCAGCATGCAATTGGGTCCTCCATTTCGCTACTAAATAGCAACCAAATGAGCCGAAATAGATATAAAAGGTAGATCTAAAATAATGTGTAATGGTAAGACAACCTGCAATTGTAGAACATTTCAATATTGGACCAAATAAAACATCGAAATGAAACACCACCCTATGTGAAACATATATGTCCTCTTGAGCCTATATATACCCCTTGTGGGTTTAACGTGATTTAGATAAGTGACAGCGGAACGCGCTTCTGTGATGTGCTATACTGTAATGTCCGCTCCAATAACTTGGCCCTACTTGACATTTAGTTTTACAATAAAAACACATTTATGCAATGACTTTACATAATGTAGGGTATATTTATGTGCATCATTCTACCTGCAGCAGGGGAGAGAAAACGATATCTTTCTGGACAAACTTTCACCAATCTAATAGGCTATATTTTTCTAGCTGATGCGTTTAGTACATTATTTTCACTTTGATCTTGCTATAGTGTAGCGTATTTACATGCTTGCAGTATTGAAACTGCAGTTAGATTGGTTTGAGAAGCATAATAATATGGAATAATAGCCTATAATGCAGACAGACAGACTGTATGAAGGGAGGGGGGGGGGGCAGAGCGTTTGGCTTTCGTCTGGTTTTGCGGGATCACTGGAATTGGAGCTAAAAAGGCAAGCGTGCGATTCGTTTATTGCAGTTATCCAATGAGCATGACGGTGCATAATTTTACGCTTAAAAGGCGTGGTTGTAATGGTTGAGGCTGCGTCTAGCGCCAGCACGACGATATCAAGTGCGCTGGTCCACGCCCACTGATTTGAGCTGCGCCAGCCGCTCGGCCTAGAAACAGCGCCGATGCAACGATAGGGACCCTTATCTCTAGATTTGTATGTCTGTTTGACAACTGCAACACGGGGTCCACCCGCTATGCCGACCACCCGCAATGCCGACCTTAGGTTTAGGCGTGGGGGTGGGAGAGGTTAGGTTTTGGGTTAGGGTCTGGGGGAGGTTAGGTTTAGGCATGGCATGGGGGGAGGTTAGGTTTGGCGTGGGGGCTGGGAGAGGTTAGGTGTTGGCAGTGGCGTGCCGTCCATTAGGCGAACTAGGCAAATGCTAGGGGCGCTTGAGCCGTTAGGGGCGCCAGAGAGGGTTGATTTTTTTTTTTTTTTTTTTACAAATACTTTTTCATGATAATAGGCTTACTATTATTTTACAATAGTAGACAAAAAATAAGCACAACAACGTATTAAGTCTTTAAATAATAGTGAAATAATTTTTCTAATTCTGACTTTCTGGCTGCCTGGGCTGCAGCACTTTCACCATGGTCCCTAATCCATACCACCCCACCCCCTGCGCGGCCGCGCCCCATTCTACCTGCTTGGAGCTTTCCCCCATAGTGGGGGAAGGCCAGGGAGCTGGAAGGTGGGTGCTGACTGAGGGTGCTGCAGCACCCCCTGGTGGCAAGAAATGGGATTTTCGAAATTGTTGGATTTGGCTGTCTTGTGTTTATACCACCAACAAAATGCATTAAAAAACAGTTTGTGCTTCCCAGCTCTAATCTTATTTCATACGCTCTCTCTTCAAAAGTGTTTGATTTTCATCATAATCTGGTTTTCCATAATAATAATAATAAGTTCAGTGTTTATGCCTGTGTTGCTGTCTGTTGTAGTGTAAAACGACTAAAGGGAGAGCAGGTGCTTATATGAAAGTGAGTGAGAAAAGGAGAAGATACTGAATAATGACATCACAACAGTATAATCCTAATGTTAATTTAAAATTAAATATTCTTCTAAATATGGATGGAAGTCCAAAAAATGTCAAATTTCCGTCGGCACTGCCCTTGCGGGCACCAGCAAAAATCTTGCCTAGGGCACCAACTTGGTCAGGCACGCCACTGGGTTTTGGGTTAGGGTCTGGGGGAGGTTAGGTTTAGGCATGGGGGGAGGTTAGGTTTGGCGTGGGGGCTGGGAGAGGTTAGCTCCACCGACACGCTGCACGCCGCCTCGCTCAGCTGGTTCTGCTTGTGGGCTATCGGCATTGCGACCTGTCGGCACTGCGGCCTGTCGGCACATAGACGCGGCACCCTGCAACACAACCTCTACTGAGAGGATTAGAGAAGCATGGGAAAGGAGTCTGTCGGTGGTACAACTCTGCTCAGTTAATAGCAGACAACAGCTGATCCAATTTAAAGTCACTCACCGTCTTCACTACTCCAAGCATAAATTGCACAGGATCTGTCCCCTTCTGTCTCGCCACTGTGTGACAGATGCCAGGTGTCAGAGGGCACACTATCTCATGCCTTCTGGTTCTGCCCTTCATTAACAGGATTCTGGGCCAAAATATTTGACTGGTACTGTAAGTCCTACAGTCCCAGAGTCCCAGAGTGAACAAAGCTGAAGACGCCACCCTTGCATTTCCGTGTTTACAACCCATACACATCTTTCCTGAACCGATGACACTAGGGTTGTCCCGATACCACTTTTTTGCTGACCGAGTATGAGTATGAGTACTGACATCTGGGCACTTGCCGATACCGAATACCAATACAGAGTATTTAATTTGTGGTCGACAACGTGTTTTTGTTACGCCTTATGGTTAATTAAAAGATAACTTTTCAAGATTATGGGTTTTAGTCATTTTCTTTAGTATATATTATCTGCAGAAATACCTAGTTTTCGCAAGACCACACAAATTTTGCATAATGGGTATCACCTATACTTGATGCCTTATGAAACAAAAGTTTCCCATTAAATAAGGAAATAAGGTTTCCAATTAAATAAAGAAGTATTTGTTCTGCTGGTCTATTTTCATTCAAACATTAATGTTCATTATGTTGGGTCTCGTAGTTAGATTACTACTTTAATGTTTATTGTAAAAAACTAACTTTATTGTGCTTTTATTTTGAAGGCAAAACCAATAAACCGGAAGTGAAATTGTGACAATTGTTGCTAATTCACCGACATTAACGTTACGTTCCACTTTTAAAACGTTAAACTTTAAGGCAGTATGGATTATGGGACACGTAGCACGTATTACAACGATCTGGTAAGCCTTTGCTTGTGCCACAGCACTGTGTTGTCTGCTAGAAGAGCAACTAATGTTAACCTGTAAGTTGAACAGAAAGTTTTCTAGCTTGTTGCAGGCTACGCGGCTAACTGCAGAGCTAATGCAGTCAGACAGTGAATGGGCAAGCGATGCCGTGCAGGCTGTAGCCCTATCAGCTGATTACTGACCACCTGATAGCTTTTTATTTCTCCTCACAAAGCGCTCCAGGTAGAGATGCAAACAAACAGGCTGTTATAGTGAAGCTTCTCTGCATGCATTAACAGCTGTGTGAGCCGATGCTGGCTTGGTAGGCTACTTTGAGGTCAGGGACGGTTTTAGCATCAGAGCTTTGGGTGGGCTCAGCCCACCCAAAGCTCATGGACCACTGAACCCCTAGGGGGGTCCGGGGGCATGCCCCCCCGAAAGAAAATTTTGTACAGTTTCAAGTAAAAATGGATCAAACTGGCGCACTTTGAGATCAAAATGAAGAGACTAGGGCCCCTATTCTCCCACAGGCCTTCGGCGCTAAAACGGGCCTTTGGCGCAAAAAAACGTGCCTTGCGCCTGCCTCGGGAAGATATCACCATGGCTTTACGCTGCCAAATGCGCTTTAGGCCGAATGGGCATGGCGCACTCCCTGAATGGGCGAGAATGGGCGTTTCGGCGTTAAATAGCGGCCTAATGATATCTTCCCACCTGGCGTAAATTTAGCGCTTTGCGCTTTTGAAAACCAGGCCTATTCAGTGCGCTGGTTGCGTGGAGCGCTCCCCTCTGTCACCCTTCTCTGTGTCACTCTCTCCCTCTCTCCTCAGTCTGACAGGCACAATACGACTCTCTCTCTCTGACTCCCTCGCTCAGACAGACACAACACACTTCCCATACGAAAAATAAGTTGTAAGTTCACTGCCTGGCGTCCCAGCATGCATTGTGGTACTCCATTTCGCTACTAAATAGCAACCAAATGAGCCGAAATATATGGTTACATGCTCCCAAAATAATGTGTAATGGTAACACAACCTGCAATTGTAGAACATTTCAATATTGGACCAAATAAAACATCGAAATGAAAACACCACCCTATGTGAAACATATATGTGCTCCTGGGCCTATATATACCCCTTGTCGATTTAACGTGATTTAGATAAGTGACAGCGGAACGTGCTTCTACTGTCATCTGCTATACTGTGATGTCCGCTCCAATAACTTTGCCCTACTTCACATTTAGTTTTACAATAAAAACACATTTATGCAATGACTTTACATAATGTAGCGTATATTTATGTGCATCATCCTTCCTGCAGCAGGCGAGAGAAAATTATATCTTTCTGGACAAACTTTCACCAATCTAATAGGCTATATTTTTCTAGCTGATGCATTTAGAACATTCTTTTCACTTTGATCTTGCTATAGTGTAGGGTATTTACATGCTTGCAGTATTTAAACTGCAGTTAGATTGGTTTGAGAAGCATAATAATATGGAATAATAGCCTATATATGGAGACAGACAGACTGGATGAAGGGAGGGGGGGGGGGCAGAGCGCTTGGCTTTGTCTGGTTTTACCGGATTTGTCCAGGAATTGGAGCTTAAAAGCCAAGCGTGTGACTCTTTACTGCAATTCTCCAATGAGCGGACTACAGTATGCATAATTTTACGCTTAAAAGGCGTGGTTATAATGGTTGAGGCTGAGTGTAGCGCCGATACCAAGATAGCGAGTGTGCTGGTCCACACCCACTTACTGCGCTAGGCGGCCTAGCGCTAGGCCTTAAACGCAGTATCTACGCCGATTGCAACGATAGGGCCCTAGATCTATGAAGAACTACACACCTCAATATCTTCTTTACCGTTCTGTGGTTTTACAGCGATGAAAAAATAATTGTTTCCCTATATATAGCCTACTATATTCTGCATACAGGTTACTATATGGTAGAATTATGCTTGCATAAATAATCCCAAAATCACTTCAGGGGAGTTTCAAGTAAAGTAACATTTTGCTTTGTAGGCAAAACAAAAGTAAAATTAAATCAAAAGGGAACTTTGCACTATGGGCAGTGAACACGCCGTGTCTTACTGCTTTATTGCTTGTTGCCTCTTGTTTTTTATTCATATATCTTTTATTTTTTGCACTATGTTGTAACGGAGCCTACAGCACAATAATTTCACACGTGATACTTGTACTACGGAGTGACAATAAAAATCTTGAATCTTGAATCTTGAACTTCCTAACTTATTGGCTGGAATAATATTCTGACAAGATAATAATATACTGTAAGCACTAAAGCAGGAGTTTGCAGTCAACTAGTTGAAATTAATATTAAATTGAATTGAATTTAATTAATATGTGGCAGTATTTGTGGGGGTCAAAATTTATGTAGGGTGTACCACCACAAATAGATCAGTGTATGGGAAACACTGACTATTGTGTGACTAGAAAGACACCAATAAATCTGAGAAAATGTACTGTAACAGCACTACAACGGTGGCATTACAAATGGTATTATGAAATTATTGTGGGAAAAAACAAGAATGCCACTTTTTTTCATGAACTTTAAGCAGAAAATTAAAAAATAGTTTTAAAGCAAAAATAAATAATAAATAAAGATAATTTTAACAGAAACTGCTACTAATGACCACCATGGATTTGGAGAGGGGGGATTTTTTTTTTTTTGGTGGGCTGAGACTATTTTTGGGTGGGCTAAAGCCCACCCAAAAAAGGCCTAGAACCGCCCCTGTTTGAGGTTAATGTCACATTGGTGTAAAGTGGTATCGGGCGCGCGGCCGTGTCAGTATCAGGCGAGTACGAGTACAGCAAAATATGCCAGTATCGGCTGATACCGACAAACCTAGATGACGCCATAGCCCACCTCTCTCCACCAGCAACAGCTACTGAGCCTCAGCGCTCCACAGCTGCCTCTTCCCATCCACCCCTCCCCTCCCTTCATCGGATATTTCCAAGAAAGCTTAGCGGCGGCTACGTTTTTACAAGAACACAAACAAAATCAGGCTAAACGTGTTAGATAGAAATCATATTTATTTGTAATACAACATGCAATTCTGGAATATTTGAATATTGGAAAAAATTAAATGAAATGAAATGTAAACCCTGAGTGTAACACAAACTCGGGATGATGTAGGCTTATATATAGCCCTCGCAAATACAATGTGTTATAGTGAAGTGAGAGGTTTGACCACACGGTTGCACAGTGATGTCCACTCCAACAAGACTTTAGCTTACTTGACGCCACTTTTTCAATAAAAACACATTTATGCCATGATATAATGTATATTTATGTTGCATCATTTAGCCTGTGATGTGATGTGCAGGAGCGGCCAATACATTGGGATGTGTTTGCAACATATGTCTAAAGATCATGGAAGTGGATGGTATCAGGAACGTCACCGATAGTTAACGTTCTATATTGTAGGCTACAGGGAGACCATCAGCCCTGCTGAACAGCTCTGCTTTTGCCTGTGTAGGTTTAATCATTTTAATTATCGACATGGCAAACCTCGCCTAGAGTTGAGATACGGGGGTACGGTGGCGCAGTATGGGGGTACGGTGGCGCAGTCGGTAGTGCTATCGCCTCACAGCTAGAAGGTCCTGAGTTCGATTCTCGCCTGGGACGCTGTGGGCGCTGGAGTTGTGACCCCTCCATATTTTCAGTGCCTACTACCCAGGTGGGCTATCTCGTCGAAAGGGCCTTTCTGTGTGGAGTTTGCATGTTCCCGTGCTCCCCAGGGGGTTCCTCCGTACATAACCCCCCCACTAAAAACATGAAGATCGTCATCCGACCAGTGACGACAACATCCGAAGTTGGTCCCCGGGCGCTGGAAAGGAAAAGCGACCACTGCTCCTGGCCTGCCCCCTGGAGGAAAGGACAAGCCTGGATGGGTCAAATGCAGAGGACAAATTTCACCGGCCACCGTCAGCATGAGTGTGTGTTGTGGCCGCATGCATGTGTTGAAGTGTTCGTGTGACAATAAAAGATGGGCTTGTCCGTCTGAAATCGTTTTTTTTTTTTTTTTTTTTTTTTTTTTTTTTTTAAGATACAGAGGCTACTAATAGGACCCCACAGAGCCAAGTGAGATACACAATAGACTCTGTGCGCCCCTAGTGGTTGAATGCCATTATTGACGAGATTGTCTTATTCTCTGTTTTTGGTGTACTTTGTGGCAGCGTTACAGCGCCACTTACCGGCCTGGCATATATTCTACAGCGGTTTCAGTGGTTTCATGTGTGGAGGGGGGTCTCCCCGGAGAAGGTGTGAGCTGGGCCGGGTAGGCAGGCCGGGTGGATCGGTGCACAGGTTGGGTAGAGGCACTGAGCTGCACTGTGCGGATCAAAATCAGTTTCTGACAGCAAATCACTTTTTGACACAAAACCGGCCAGTATAGGCTATACAGTAACCTCTCTCCCTGCAATTGCACCATGCAACAACAGCTTAACCCGAGTGGACAATTCTGGTATAGGCTATTGAAATAGGCTAGAATTAAAATCTCACACATCCCTACCCCTGTTAAAGAAACAAATATTTTTTAAATGTGTATATTATAGCCTATATGAGCGAAATGACTAATTAATAGGCTACTAATTACAAAACCATAAAATTTCGTTACGAATCCGAACTGGTTCATCCTCCAATTCTCTCCCTCTCTCGTTCTCTCCCCCCTCTCTCTCTGACTCTCTCCCTCTCTCTTTTCTCTCTCTGTCACTCTGCTTGCACTGAGCAAGAAAGAAGCTGCTGTCACAGACGTGATGGCGGTGACGCTGTGGCTTTTAACTCATTGGCTGCCAGCCACTTCTGGAAAACGGATGCTCCCAGTGCCAGCCCTTTCAGAGCGTTTTCAGTGATTTCTCAAGACCCACAGAATATTGTGTGATATTACTATGTAAACACCGAACACGCCCAAAGAACGATGAGACTCTCTTGTATCATCAGCAAAAAAAAGTTTATTGATATCATTTTCCGTTCTTTAGTTATCAGCAGTAGAAGATAGGTTGGTTTCACCAAAAACAGACGTTTCAAACTAGAAGCTGAGATAATGAGCCTTTTATGAAATGAAGCATTTCAAGCACATCACTGACTCTGAAGCTAATATTTTCTGATGTAGTGACAACTCAAAAATAATTTCCTTCAATAAAACAGCGAAAACAAAGGAATTTTGATGGCAAAATAATATTTTTTAGCTGCAACCAGCAGTGCTGGCCCCTGTGTGCGCAGACCCTACACCTTCTTGCTGGTTTTGATTTACTGCTGGTGGGCATCAGGTATTCCAGCTTGTGTTTGCCAATCTGTCCATCGAGCCTGCTGTCTGGGTCGGTGTTATATGGTGCCCTGCGTGCCCCACCCCCAGTGGCGGACTGCATAATCGGGCACGTCGGCCAGGCCAGGCCACTCACTGAACAGCAGGCCAGGCGCCGCCTACTGGTTTACTAGTGGTTTTATTACTTTATTCAGGTTTAAAGTGGGTGCATCTCATTGTAAAATTGGACTTGGCCCACATTGGGCTTCAAACGGCCCAAATCTGGCTTTAAACGACCCAAATCTGGCTTCAAACAGCCCAAATTGGGCTTCAAACGGCCCAAATTGAGCTTCAAATGCCCCAAATTTTTCACCGCCGCCCTTCGGACGCCGGCACGCCCGTCGGACGCCGGCATGCCCGTCGGCCCGTATCGGCCTGGCCTGCTTGGTATCCAATGCCCGGCCTGAATTATGATCCCAGTCCGCCCCTGCCCACCCCCCTCACCCCTCCTCCTCCGTGGGAGTGTCTCTGGTGGCTCTCTGCTGCTCTGAACTTTCTGCTGCACGTTTCAAAGTGCGCTGCACCCAGCGTATATTTTCACAGCGCTCCGCCGTTTTTTTCCAGCTGAGAATAATTTATCTTTTCAGAAAGACGTTGGTGTCGGGTGCTCCTTTTCTGGCAACTAATCATATGGAGAAACTATCGCAACAGACAGAAAGGCTCAATTGTGGGAGCAGATTGGCTGCTGTTCACAGGCACAGCTAACGTTACAGCATGCATCGGTTTCCGTTTCCCCACGGCTTCTTCTCTGTTTTTTCCTCGCCTTTCTCTAATCTGGTGAGCACTGTTGCCACCTAATGGGTCCGTAAAATAGCTTATACTGTACACCTTCAACATCCCCCATATTTTTACAGGAGATGCATCAGGCTTTGATCCACGTCCCACCGTCAAAAAACGCAATTGACGTCTTTAGACGTCATTGGCACTCTACGTTACTATTTGAATTGACGTCTTTAGACGTCATTGGCACTCAATGAGTTAAGGGGAGTGTTATGGGCATAAACATGCCTATGGAGGTTTGCGCCGAGATGACATGAAGCGCAGCGGGCCGACGCGCTCACAATTAGGGCTTTGCACGGCGCTATTCCAGCGCAAAACGGGTGCTAACGCAAAATTACCGCCGTTGCGAAGATAGGGCCCTAAGGGTTTCCAACTTCAAATCATGGAAGTTGGAAACCCTCATTAGTGTTTTGCTTTCACCTGTGTTTACCCTGCCTTTTCAACACAAAATGGTACCGTGAAAAGGGTCTATTGTATTTCCCTGATCTCCCGTTCCCACGCAGACTCACATTCTGAAAGTATAAATAGAAAAAGTTAGTTGGAGACGCAAACTTTTTGTTTTCCTTTAAAGTGAATCCACTTAAAAAAATCATCTCCATCCAAGGAGTCCAAAACCAGAAGCCGGGGAATAAACTTCCACTAATGCTCGTCCATCTTTCCCTTCAAACGGGCCTTCAGTCGCAGTAAAAAGGACTGCTGTCTTGGCTGCCATTATGTGGTATAGACAGACGCTATGGCACTAGAAAGAGACCTACAACCATATGCTCAACTGAACGGCCACATAACAGAAATGCAAGCATGTAGCCTACACACACATCTCCGTTGTAAATCGAGACTCCTCTAGTCTAGTCCAGTGCGTCTCTTAATGTTACTCCTATGTCTGTCTGTCTGTCTGTCTGTCTGTCTGTCTGTTTCTCTGTCTGTCTGTCTCTCTCCTTCATGCACTTTCTGGCTCACTCACCCCTCTTTCTTTCCTTTTTTTTTGCCTCCAGTGCCTCTTTTGATCAATTTTACCCCCCCTCCCCCTCTCTGTTTCTGTGCCATGCATGCAGTAAAAACAGGACGCATGTGATAGACCAGGAGGCTCCTCACTGTCCTTGGGCACCGTGTGTGTGTGTGGGGGTGTGCGTGCGTGCTCGTGGTCAGTGCGTGCATGTGTGTGTTTATGTGTGTGTCAGCAAGATAGATGGACACAGCTGTCGGCTTAACACTTCCTGTATACACTCCTGCGACCTTGCAGTAACCCGGAAGTATTTCTCAACACCGCGGCCCGTGTCTTCCTGTTTGGAGCTGCTCCGGGGCTAAGCAGCTTGTCTGTCACACACACACATGCACGCACGCGCACACACACACACACACACACACACACACACACACACACACACACACACACACACACACACACACACACACACACACACAGACAGACAGACAGACAGACAGAGACACACACACACACACACACACACACACTCCTCAGAGAGAGAGAGGAAAGAAAACATTTCAGACATGATCAAGAACACACGTGCGCACGCATGCACACACACACACACACACACACACACACACACACACACACAGACACACACACACACACACACCGAACCGAGCAGAACTGAACCCCTGTCTGACCCAGCTTTAACCCTGAAGAACCCGATACATTCATGACAAGTGTCCCATATGTCTGGACTCTGGGGAATTTGGACCTCACAAGATGGTAAAAACAGATCTCACTCACATTGGCAGGCACACAAACAGGAAAGCGGATCTTTTCAACTTGAGCGGCTGTGACCATGGCTGCTGCTGTCATCCCAAGTCTTCAGTATTGTCATAAAACCCTCTGCCCCACTCCCCTGAGCCGATGAATTAAACAACAATAATAAACTAGAGCCGATGAATTAAACAACAATAAATGAATAACTAGTCGTATGAATAAAAACAAAAGGTGACGTGACCAATATGAACGGCCCACCATGGATACTCGCTTCTCCGTGCATGTGTGTGTGTGTCCAGGGTCAGGGGTGGAGTGCAAAGCGCCACTCCAGAGGCCTTGTCGGGAGCTGAGGCCCGGGGCTCGCCTGAAGGCACATCCCGTCTGGAGGAGCCCTCGGCTGGGCGGAAGCTGAATAAAAGATGGGAGGGAAGTGTCAGTCTGGAAGGCCAGGGGCGCCGAAGGCCTCGCGCCTCGCCGCTGAAGACAAACAGATGCTATGCCTGGGAAGAATGAGAGAAAGAGAGAAAGCAGGCATCCGGGTAGTGCCTGCCAACAGGGTCATAGTTTCACCTTGGCTTCACCTTCTTAAGTTCAATTTGTTTCAAACCCTCTCTGTGTTTGAAGTGGGTTTAAATCAACCAGCAGTGTATACTGTAAAAAAGGTGTGTCCATAGTCTGTATGTCCCAAGGAAGGAAAGAAAGAACGATGATGTCGATGATGTCATACACTTTGCTGTACTGCTGCAGTAGTACCACAATGGTAAAAGTGGGGTGGTTTTGTTACTTAAATGTTTTACTTCATTTCGAACTTCGGAATCTCACACTATGCCGAGCTGCTCCCTGCAGCGCACCTACTGGAAAATGTCTATTTTCTCAAAATTGACCCCTATAAAACCATCCATTGCGCCTGGCATCTGGCCTATGGCGCGGCCACCCGCTCCGTCCCGTGACCACCACGTCACGTCTGCACCATATTGCCCAGATCTTCACTTAACTCTGTCTTGACCCTTGCTAGCTAACGATTAGCTCTTAGCCAGTAGTGAATACCCGTCCCCTTGTCTTCCATCAACCGTAATGGGAGCGGCAGACGAGGACTGCAAGACATTCTGTCGACCCGGCCTGTGGAAGCCAGGACATGGACATTGGGTTTGCATGTGGTGTGGGGAAATATTAGCTGTGTAGAAAATATTATATCTCCATAGTGTATTGCGGAATTATAATTTTATTAGGCATATTTTTGTTATTATTAAGATTTGTAATTTGTTGATCTCCAGAATTTTGTGTTGTTTGAATAACAGTATGTAAGCTGTGGGAGCAGTAACTTTAAGGTGTACTGTCGCTTTAAGAGAGCAGCAGCGGGCAGGTGGGGAGGCTGCCTGTTTAGGAAAAAGATTGTTCTGGAAACTTCAGTTGCAGTTGAACAGCCACGGAGCCACACGGTTTTCTTACAGTGGTTGGAATAGAAAACGAAAAGTAACAAGATATTTGTATCATCATCTACTGTGGAAAACGTTTTGGAAAAGCCTAAAATTTTTCTGTAAAATAAAAAAGTGTGAAAACGCAAGACAAGTGGATTTAATGACTTTCACCCACGTGTAAGGCCAAGGCTAGCAAATGGACGAAAACTGCAGCTACATTAGTAAGAAAACCTAGCTCATTGTGGAAAAGGAATTACACAAGGACATTGAAGTGGATTCAGCTGAAACCAAGACCATCTTCAGATGGAATGCTTCTTTAAAGGTTGTGAGTACCTCAACTGTCTTTTGCCATTGTGGATGGAGTTAAAGGCCATGCTAACGGAGCTATTGTCATGCTAATTAGACGCTAACGAGGCGCTAACGAGTTAGCCCCGCATTGGGTGGAACAAAGGGACAAATTCAGCTACTTTGGAGACTTTTGCCTGTTAAGGTAACAGTCTATTGTGGAAAAGCAGGCCAGCATGGGAGGAAAGAGGAAAGTGAAGCCTACAAAGAAGGCTATGGAAAAGGCAATAGATCGTCAAATAGGCTCAAGGAAAGCTAAGCTAGGACAGCTAACTGCTAAAATGAAGGAGATGGGACTTTTGATGGATGATGATGGAAACCTGGAAGAAATTAAAACCAAATTGATAGAATTCAAGAAACTGTTTGATGACTTACTTGAGCTGAATACTGCTGTCATAGACTTGTGGCAACAAGCAGACCAAGAGGATGAAGTTAAAGAAGATCAGCTTAATTGGTTTGAGCCTAAAGCCAAGTATTTTGAGGAGTTTATACATGAAGTGGATGGTTGGATCACAGATGTACAGGAGCGTATTGACCAAGCTAACAAATGTCAAGAGGAAATTGCACCAGAAGATAGCGTATCTAAAACATCTCATCGAAGTAAACATACATCCATGTCAAGTTCTGTCCGTTCTTCGCGTGCTTCAGCTGCATCATCTGCATCATCTTTCTTGCTAACCAGCCTAGTGGCTCGGTTGTAGCTAGTTGAGTTGCGCTAGCCTTGACTAGCTTGATTGCAAAATTCCTCGGCTGGGGGTTGTGTTGTTAGCTGCTAGCTAACTTAGCGAGTTTGCCTGATATTACCTAGCTCCCCTGACAGGGTAGAATTGTCACGCTAGCCTCATTGTAACTGTTGCTGTGCACTAAGTGTTGCTGTTAGCCGGCTCGTTCGCGGCTTTCTTCTTTCTTCGTCCCTGTGCTAGTCAGGCTGTGTCTTCGGACCCGCCTTGCCCAGCTATGGACAAGAATGTGCCATTCCGTCAGTGTGGCCAGTGCCGTGCTGAGGCAGCTTCCCCTTGTTAATCGGGGTAGAATTGTTATGCTTACTGTAACTGCTTACTGTACCGTACACCATTAAGCTTTAGGTTAGCTGACATTACGCTAGGCTTGCTAGCTGTTGCTTGGGCACCGTTAGTCGGCTCGCTTGCGGCTTGCCTCGCTCGCTTCCCGGACGGGTTAGCGAGTTTTTTTCCTTTCCCCTGATGCTATTCAGGCTGTGTTTGCGAACCCGCCTCTCTAAGCTATGGACAGAGATGGGCCCCCTCGACCAGTGCACTCGGTGTCAGGCCGGGGGGGTGACAGACTATCCGCATGATCATGCATGTTGCTTGGGGCCTGAGCATGCTTCTGTCGAAGGTGTGCTAGTTCCTTCCCGCTGCTTAGGTTGTGTCCTCCCCACCTAGCTTCGTTATGGAAAGGGCAGAGCCGCTTAGACCGCGTGCTCAGTGTGGTGCGGCCCTGGTGCCAGATAATTGCCATCTGTGTTATATTGTGTACGCTGCTATAACGGTTAGTTAGCGCAGGGCGGACATCACTCCTCTGCTAGCTTGTGTACTAACCCTGCTGTTGCATCGGCTATATTCGGGCTGGGCTGCTAAGACTGCCACCCGTTTAGTTAGTTAGCTGCTGACTTATTGTTAGTGCTACTAGTTCTAGTCGCTTGCACATGGGGTTCACTGGGCAACAGATTTGGGCCAGATTCGGCTCGCAACGCACTGCCCCCTATGGTTATCTGTCGAAAACGATGATCCCCCCTTGGGTCACGATGCATTAGCGCACGTGTGGACCAGGGAGAGCCTTTGCGCATCCCCCCCCCCCTCCCCCTGATCCAGTCCGTCGTGGACAGAGTGAGGGAGCAGGGCCTGCGACTTACCCTGGTGGCTCTGCAGTGGCCACAGCAGATCTGGTTTGCGGACCTCATCTTGCTGTCGGTAGGGCCGCCGTGGCCGCTGCTGTGCCTGAAGGACCTCCTGTCGCAAGCGAAAGGCGAGATACTCCACCCCGCCCCTTCCAGTTGGAAGTTGGCGGACTGGTCCATGAACAGGAGCGCCTGTTAGCTCAGGGTTTGCCCATGAGCGTGGTGCACACCATACAGAGCACTAGGGCCACGTCCACATGCTCTCAGTACGCCTATGTTACGATAGAGCATTAGAGCTGGGTATGTGGTTCTGTTAGGATAGGAATAGGTGTAGTTTGGACAGGTTAGAATATTGATAGGGAGAGACTGACGTCACACAAAGGGGTGGAGTGGTGTTTGATTCATTAACCCAACAGGTTGCACCTGGAAGGGGCGCGGAGATTCTGTGGCGTTTGAATTGTAAGCGTGCCACGACAAGCGAGGACGCTGAGGCGGACTCCAGAGACAAAAGAGACTCTATTCAAACAACCTTTCACACGCGGACCACGGGTGATACACATTTCCCAAACCCCTGAACTTCCATACCGAGACCGAGAGCGGGCTGGCCGAGTTGGACAGACGAAGCAGCTGACAGGGCTTGTCTGCTCAAGCGTGAGCTGGTCGCAGCAAGCAAAGCCAAGAACAACACCAGGAGTAGATAACGTTAACGACAAGTCTTGGGTGAGTCAAACCTACATGATACCCCTCAGATAGAATTACATTCACCCAGGTAGTTTCACGTTCACGTTAAAACACACGTAGGGAAGCGCCAGTTTACGGGCTAACTAACCTTAGCGGGGTAAACTAGGAATTAGTACGAGCCAGGTTAGCTAGCAGCGTAACAAGTGGAGTGCTGGACCGGGATTGAACATTAAGGATTTGCGCGTGTTGTTAAGGTATGTATGGTATTCAGGTGGTATATTTGTGGTATTGTTGTGTGGTGTTGGTGTGCTCCGTTTTGGATTTGCGCGTATTGCATGCTGTTGGTTATTAGCTATGCTAAGCGTAGTCAGTATGGGCTGCTACGGTAGCTAGTGGTGAGTAGGCTAACAAACTGTGCTTGTGTGGTCCTTTTTGCGTAACGGTGTTTACGTGTAGTGGTTCACATGGACTCTGTTTACTGTGCTGGAGTCTTGCAGTAACGTAAGAGTGTGGTGTCCTTTGTAGCTTGTGTTGCGCTGCATTTTGTTGGGTGCGTTTGAGCGGCTTACCCTGTGCTAATGTGCTGGAATCTTGCGTTTATATATCTTTGCCTGGCTGCGTCAGATTTGGATGTGATTGATCGAGGATCAGCTGGTGCACATACCGGCAGAGTGGCGGTCTGAGCTTAGGGCTCTGATCAATGAGTTCTCCCCTCTTTTCCAGGATGTCCCAGGACGTACAACTCTAGCTGTTCATGATGTAGATGTTGGCATTGCGAAACCGATCAAACAACACCCATATAGGCTGGCCCCCTCTAAATTGCAGAGTTTGAGGGAGGAGTTAACGTATATGTTGGATATTGGTGCGATAGAGCATGGGCAGAGTGAGTGGAGTTCTCCAGTGGTGCTTGTCCCGAAGCCGGATGGTACAACCAGACCTTGTATTGATTATAGAAAAGTAAATCAGTTGACTAAAGCTGAGACTTTCCCCATTCCCCGATTAGAAGACTGCATAGATCGGATTGGGAGAGCTGAGGTCGTGTCTAAATTGGATCTGCTGAAAGGTTATTGGCAGGTGCCACTGACCCTCCGAGCCAAGGAGATTTCAGACTTTGTGACCCCCGACGGGCTGTATGTGTGTAATGTGCTTCCTTTCGGTATGAAGAACGCTCCCGCTACTTTCCAGCGACTCATGAATGCCATCACTAATGGGTTGAGCTCTGTAGTCACCTACGTATATCGACGATGTAGTCGTGCACAGTAGTTCATGGGAGGAGCATCTTGTATCTTTGAGGCAATTCTTTGAAAGGTTACGAGAGGCAGGTCTTGTTGTCAATTTGCCGAAGTGTGAATTTGGGAAGGGGCAAGTTACTTATCTCGGGCATCTTGTGGGTCAGGGAAAGGTGATGCCTTGTCGGGCTAAGGTAGAAGCCATCCTTGATCTTCCCCAACCTCAGAGCAAACGAGCCATACTTCGAGTACTGGGCATGTGTGGATTCTATAGGAGATTTGTTCCTGACTTTGCTGCAGTCACTGAACCCTTGACTAATCTTCTTAGGAAAGACATCAAGTTTGTATGGACAGAAGCCTGTGAGCGTGCATTTGAAGGTGTGAAACTATACTGGCATGTGAACCTGTGTTGCTTGCGCCAAACTTTGAAATACCTTTTAAACTTGCAGTGGATGCCTGCGACATTGGCGTGGGGGCCGTACTCTTACAAGCTGATGCAGATGAGTAGTAGTGTAGGGTTAGCACCCCTTGAAAAGAAAAATAATTTTATTTTTTTAGAACTTCCTCAAAAGGGTTACTTCCGCTTTTTTGAAAAGGGGAAGTGATTTCTATTTGGGTAAAAATCAATTTCTCAGTACTTCTGCAAAGTGTACTTCTCCATTTTTTTGTCTTGTGCTTAAAAAACACTTTTCTTGTGGAAAGTGGTTATTTCAATAGTTCTGCAAAGTGTACTTCTCCATTTTTTTTTTACCTTGTGCTTTTAAACCACTTTTCTTGTGGAAAGTGGTTATTTCAAAAGGCCTCCAAAGGCCACTTCCCCATTTTACCCCATACCACAGCTCACGACAAAATAGCAGCGTTTTTTTTTTGATCTCGGGGGAAATACATTTGAGCAATCATTATGCAAACCCAGCTGGATCATTTTACATAGTGGGTAATATCTCTTTTGCTCGCTGTTGTTATGGACGCGACTTGTGAAACATCAGCATTTTCTATCTCGGCCAAAATGCATTTTGGCCCATTTTAGGAACTACTAAACTAATATTTTGTTAACAGCGGAGACCATTTTCACTGTCTCAATCAATCTCTATCTCAGGCCCCTCACCAAGACAGATTCCACTGCCTGTTGATGTTTTCTCTGACTCAACCGGCCCCCCAGGTTCCCCTTTCCACCCCCTCCCCCACGTGACGTTGTCTATTACGACGGCCGGTGTTCTGTCGATTTCACAATCTCTGACTCACCCAGGCTTCCCCTGCCAGCCCCTCCCATCCCATCCCCCACGTGACATTTGTCTATTACCATGGCCGGTGCTCTGTCGATTTCGCAATCACTTCTGTTTTAAATAAACTTGTTTGTTTTTTTGACCGTCAGGTGGGGGCGTTCCCGGCAACACGTAACACCCCTTGAAAGCTACGAATAGCTGCGAGATCAGGTGGGCGTTCCCAGCAACACGTAACGCCCCTTGAAAGCTACGAATAGCGGCGAGATCAGGTGGGCGTTCCCAGCAACACGTAACGCCCCTTGAAAGCTATGAATAGCTGCTTGCTCACGTATTTCTCTGACTCACCCATAGAGGCCCCACAGTTTTTTCCTCCCATCCCCCGCTTATATGTATGTACAATACAATGTACAATGTATCCACCATTCAAATATTCCATAATTGCATATTGTGCATGTAAATATTCCATAATTGCATGTTGTGTAGGCTATCTTAGCTAGTATAGCAATTCTGTCAAATATTCCCAAGGCTATTCTGTAGATTCCATCCGGGCAACACACACACACACACACACACACACACACACACACCCACCCACCCACCCACCCACTCACAGACATATTCACAGCCAGCCACAAACATAGCGCGCGTTAGATTGTGGGCAGGTTTTCTCATTGAAACATTCCAGATCACATCCCAGGTCACAGATTTTTCCCACTCCGGATCCAATTGTGACATCACCATTATGTTTTTTTGATAGGCTATAAGCCTATTAAGCTTTGAATTAAATATGATCAATACAGATTGAGGTTTCAATTTCAGGTTTGAATTGAAAACGATTGAATACAGACTATGGTGTATGACTATGCCGGTTGCCCGTCTCTCAACGAGAGCAGAGTTACCCAGCATGCACTAGTGTGTTTCAACACTGTGTTTTTGGAGATTATATGTGCTACGCGATATTAGTTATCTGCAATGTTATGTGATGACTACTAGAGTTTGTACCCGTGTGAACTACATTGCTTTACGTTGTAAAATGTTATATGGCAGTAAAATGCCACTGAATGACCAAATTGATGCATTGATAAAAGTTAGTTTGTTGTTTATGCGTATGCAATAACGGATGCGTTATTATATTTACTGGAATACATACACACGCCAACCTATGTGTCCTATCAGAGTTTGTTACGTTATTGTACAGCATTTGGTTCAAACACAGCTGCATCACTATACGTGTGAGCGTAAGTATTAATGGTTTACAACTTGTTTGTGTTGTACAGCATTTGGTTCAAACATATGGCGACATTGAATCAGTGTTAGCTTAGCGCTAGCTAGCTAGCTAGCATACACTACGATCTGTAGAATTGGCCTGTTTTTGGTCGATAATATAACTAACTAGTCCTCCTCACAGAATTGGTTAATTTACTGTGAGACTTTATGTTTTGTAGACAAGCACCAAGTATATATATATATATATATATAATAATAATAATAATAATGGTATATAATAATAATCTTTGTAATACAATTGTTATAAAATTAAAATGTATATCACACTTACAATATGTTTTGTTGTATGTATTACAACTTAATTCAACTTGGTCTCCCCCCACATCTCCTCTTCTCTCCTCTCCACACCTCACCCCTCTCCTCTCCTCCCCCCTCCTCTCCTCTCCTCTCCTCTCCTCTTCTCTCCTCTCCTCACCTCTTCTCTCCTCTCATCAACTCACCTCTACTCCTCCACCCTCCCCCCTCTTCTCCTTTCCTCCCCTCTCCTCTCCTCTCCTCCCCTCTCGTCTCCTCTCGTCTCCTCCCCTCTTCCCTCTCTTCTCCTCTCCTTACAAGCCTATAGATGAGGGGTTTCAGACAATGTGTCCATTGTTACAATATGTTTGTTGTATGTATTACAACTTAATTCAACTTTTCTTACTACACATTCCAAACATTAACACACATCAAACACAACAACTCTTTTCTTACTACACATTCCAAACATTAACACACATCAAACACAACCACTCTTTCTTACTACACTTTCCAAACATTAACACACATCAAACACAACCACTCTTTCTTACTACACTTTCCAAACATTAACATACATCAAACACAACCACTCTTTCTTACTACACTTTCCAAACATTAACACACATCAAACACAACCACTCTTTCTTACTACACTTTCCAAACATTAACACACATCAAACACAACCACTCTTTCTTACTACACTTTCCAAACATTAACATACATCAAACACAACCACTCTTTCTTACTACACTTTCCAAACATTAACACACATCAAACACAACCACTCTTTCTTACTACACTTTCCAAACATTAACATACATCAAACACAACCACTCTTTCTTACTACACTTTCCAAACATTAACACACATCAAACACAACCACTCTTTCTTACTACACTTTCCAAACATTAACATACATCAAACACAACCACTCTTTCTTACTACACTTTCCAAACATTAACACACATCAAACACAACCACTCTTTCTTACTACACTTTCCAAAACATTAGGCGTTTCTAAGATGTGGGGTCAATATCAATCTAGAATCTAGATTGATTTGATTCACTAATTTGGCGTTCTCTCATGCAAAATATCCAACATCCAATATCCAGAAGTAGTGATTACTACACAGAAGTAACTTTAGTTCCAACATTTGCTATTTGCTTCAAACATAATTTGGATCAGTTGTAACTTTGACCATTTCTAACAATTTGTAGACAGTGAATTTACACAAGCACTTGAGTGAAATTCATAGTACCTATAGGGACTGTGATTGAATGAACGCAGATTGTCAGATTTGTTTACCAAACCCTTATCCTGGTGCCTGCAAGGGTCGTCTGTACCACTAATGTCAGCCACTATGTGTTACAATATTGGGCTGGTTTCATAGATCTGGCCCAAAAGTACATACATACATGTTAGTTAGTTAGTTAGTGATAATAGTCAAACATGGTTTTTCATGTTCTGACTTGCTGAAATGTATGCTGCATATATACATATATGCCTCTACCGTATGGGTTTATCATAATAGTCATGTTTTTTCATGTTCTGACTTGGTGAAATGTGTGTTGCATATATACATGTTAGTTTACACATAATAGCCAAACATGGTTTTTCATGTTCTGATGTGCTGAAATGTTTTACACGTCACGTAAAACAGTTTTTTAAAACAGTTAATTAGCCTACACAATGTGTTATTTCAGGTTATTGTAAGTTATTGCATAGTTGCAATCTTTCATACTTACATACTTACAAGTGGGTTGTTTTTTAATGGCATGTGATTTGCGGTTCTAATTACCCAATGTGTAAGGTGATTGTCAATTGTCAATTGTCAATTGTCAATTGTGTAAGGTGATTGTGATGTCAGGTGATTGTAAGTGTGCCATACCTACAAGCCTTCATATCAGTT
Organism: Poromitra crassiceps; assembly: GCF_964638095.1. Lineage (NCBI taxonomy): Eukaryota > Metazoa > Chordata > Actinopteri > Beryciformes > Melamphaidae > Poromitra > Poromitra crassiceps. Next base: position 63,200,261 of record NC_139625.1, read on the forward strand.
GGTTGTGTGAATGATTTTCTGTACCTCTTGGTGCGTCAGCATTGTCTTTGTCAGGCTTAGAAGCAATGTCTAAACAGTAAACAGTTTATGACAAGTGGTGGCAGCATGCTATGCTACTACACAAGACGTGTTATGGTACATAAATAATATGTAGCGTGTAATAATCTGTAGAACTCTGTCAGAGTTCTACTCTGTCATTATTTTTACATTTTGACTTTGAGAACTATGATGAACTACTGTTAGTCTCTGTACTGATGTACAAAAGTAACAAGATTGAGGTTGTGAAATCTTCAATCGGAATAAAAAAAAACTGGATATAATATAACTGAATCAGTTAGGCCAAACTATTATCAGTCAGGTCGGTAATGACCGGGGGGAAATTATATGATTATTGTCCATTGTGTGTATGATACAACTTTGTTTATCATTCTGCCCCTCACACTATACAGTCTGTATTTAACTCAACACACTGTACCTGCCCCTTGACCTCGGAGGGGCTCTTCTGTCAACGGGCCTGAGGCAAGGTGTGGTGATCACAAGCATTGGCATAAATATTGTGGTCAATGAAATTGGTAAATTGGTTAAGCAAAGCAAGTAATGCTTTTGCAATGAAGTTTGTAAGATGTATTTTACAAGATATTTTCTGAGATTTGGTTATATTAACTTATTATTTATATTATTATTATTCTATTATTATTATTCTAATTATTATCTACTATTATTCTAATTATTATATTATTATATTATTATATTATTATTATTATTAGGGGTTATTATGTATATTAACTATACATATTAAAGTATAGATGATTGTTTTGCCCACCTTATCAAAACAAATGTACAGCATATTAAAGTATAGATGATTGTTTTGCCCACCTTATCAAAACAAATGTACAGCATATTAAAGTATAGATGATTGTTTTGCCCACCTTATATGGTTGCCTTATCAAAACAAATGTATAGCATGTTAAAGTTTTAAATAAAGTCAAGTCAAGTCAAATCCAACAGGTCTTAATGTCAATTAATTTAGCTTTAACGTGTTTTTTGAAACACACACACACACACCCACACATTGACCCCTCTCATATATACGTAACTGCCTATAACTGTACATATATTCCTTTCACACACACTTTTCAAAATAGACACTCTTTCATATTGTGATTCATAGTGATTCTTGTTTGTTTTATGTGATCCCGGTTTTTTAAGCAAACCGGATCCAGTTTCCTTGTATGTGTACATCCTGTACAAGGTACATCCTGTACAAGGCACATCCTGTACAAGGTACATACTACATTGGACTCAATGATCCACAGATGTATCAAACAAATGTATGTTTTACTGATACAAATGACCAAATTACCACAAATTCAACATGTAATGCCATTTTCTCAATAATTTTGGTCAAAACATTTGGTGTGACCCAGATCAGTCCTTGTAACGAGGACCTTCACTGGTGTATAGCCAGACTTGGCACATTTGGTGTGACCCAGATCAGACATTGTAACGAGGACCTTCACTGGTGTATAGCCAGACTTGGCACATTTGGTGTGACCCAGATCAGACATTGTAATGAGGACCTTGTTATCACTGGTGTATACCCAGACTTGGCACATTGGATGTGGCCCAAGATCAGTCCTTGTAATGACTTGATCAAAAATATTACAGACAATATATATATATATATATATATATATAGTAAATATAATTGTATAATATATTCAAAGTATTGTTAATTGTTAATTATTATTATTCAAAAACCTGAAAATACTGTAAATACTGTAAATAAACTAAACTAAAACTAAAACTTGGAACTTGTACTGTGTGTTAATTTAATGTGTTTTTGAAACACACAACCACATATAAAATCTCAAGTGAGATTTTGAGAAAGAAAAAAGAGAAAAGAAAAATTCACCCTGTGCGCTCGTTGTTACAAAGTGCGGACTTTTGAACCCTAGCGGCTTCCGTCGAGCCGACTCGAACATGACGAGCGTGACGTAACTGTGACGTTGCTTGCTGCCAACCAAAACAGTTGCTCAGGGGAGGAGATGCCGTATTTGATAGGTACACAATGAAGCGAAAGCAAACGACTCAAACGACACTCATTCAGTGTTTTCGTAGGCCTCCCTCCCCTGCTACTGCAGCTGTAGCTGTAGATGGCAATACAGAAAGGAATCCTGAGGACTGTGATGAGGCAGCTGCTATCGCAACGTTACCTGATGATATCGACATAATTCAAACCATCCCTAGAAGATGTTTGAAGAAGGCAGCCATCCTGGCCACAATAGATCAAATACAACAAACCTACGGCGAGAAATACGCCATGGACATAACCGCACACATTTTACGGAAGATCGGGAGGGGCGATTTAGCCGAACGTTTAACAGGACCCAATTTTTAAAAAGCCACGCCCTCCATCTTACTTTTTCTTCACATTTGTTCACATTTGTTCACATTTGTTCTCTAACAAATTCCGGTCAGCGCCATTTTTGATGATCTCCTCCCATACCCCTACGCCCTCCCCTAGACCTAGCTCCTCCTCCTCATCACAACATAAGGATAAAAGAGACGGGTTCAAAAGAGACTCATACCATTTTACACAATAAAAAAGACAGATATCATCATGGAGACCCCGTCGCCGTCACCATTGTCCTTCATTACAACTCACAGCCACTCTGAATCGGAGGAAGAAGAGTTGAACCGTCTGATGTACGGATGTTCCGCGTCGTCATCACCCTTGTTCTTCATTACCCCACCTACCTCACCTCCTTCCTCACAGGTAGACCTTGAAGAGTTGAACCGTCTGATGTACGGATGTTCCCCGTCGTCGTCACCAATGTTCTTCCCCACCCCACCTAACTCACCGGAAGACCTTCCTTCTCCTCCGAACTCGCCCCTGACTCTGGACCAGCCAGATGGACTGCTCAGTTTTACTTTTCTGAACATTATAAAAACCTGCACCAGCATGCTACCCCTTCAAGAGTGCAGGATGCTTCGGAAGCTTTTCTGTATGAACTGAGGGAAATATAAATACAAATTCCTTGTATGTAACTTGTATATTGTGCCAATAAAAAATAAAATTGATTCTCATCATAATCTGGTTTTTTTCTTAATAATATTAATGTTGTACAAATGTCTGTTGTAATGAAATAATGAATAACATTATTACACAATATAATCCTAATGTTAATTTAAAATTAAATATTCCTCTAAATATTGCTCCTCTAAATATTGCTCCTCTAATATATAAGTTGCAGACTCTCATTGTTCACCATTGTACGTACACAGCCTCCATTTACCCATGGGAACTGGTCATGGGTTAGGGTTAGAGTCAGGATCAGGGTCAGGGATTTCCAGAGGTTTGGGGTATCGACGGCAAAACAATGCAGAAAAAGAGTTATTTCTTTTTATTATCTTTATTGTTTATTTGAACAGGGACCGTATACAATAAAAATATATTGCATATAAAAATATTGCCACCACCGGTGCAAACCTACGTCTTCAAATACACCATGGGCATAATCGTACAGTTACGCTGAGCTTCTCCTCCTTGCTCATCGGTCGCTGTCGCCACAGAGGCTGCGTCAGCCTGCGTCAGCTCTTTTCTTTTTCTTTTTTTTCTTTTTTCTCTTTTATTTTTATATTTTCCTCCTCGTAATAGAATTGGTAGTGCCGGTCCTGGGAAAAGTCGACAAAACATCCCAACTCCCAAAGGGATATTGAACAGTCTCCTCGCTCCTCCCTCAGATAACACCCGGTATGGTTCACCTGGTCGGTGAACCGGCCATCCCGATTCAATGCCTCTTGAAGCTTTTCTCCCTTTAGCGCATACACTTGCAGAGTCAGCTTTTCCCGCTGGGACATCTTCCTCAACACCTTGCTGTTTAGCATATGGCGCCCCTTGTCTTTCCATGTTACATTCACAAAGAATGTGACGTAACTATCCAACGGCTCGTCGGGGTACAGCAGCTTGTCAGAATGCTTTGGTATGTCATCGAACTTAATCAGCTTGATGGTGAGCGTTTCGTCAACATTGACTACACCACAAGGAGCATGTGGCGCTAGCATGCTTCCATCCTCTCTGGTAATCAGAGGATACAACCCAGAGGGATTGGCGCCGACTCTCAGCTGCTGTATCGATTTCTCGATGGTACAGGGTTTTCCACACGAATGTCCCCACGTTTTGACGTTATTCTGCTTCCTAACGTAGAAACTATGCATGTGGCGTTTTTCATAGTTACATCCGTGTCCTTCCATGCATGCCATGCTTAGTAACGTGCAGAAATCGTATAGGGGCACGGCTACTTATTCACAGTCAAACTCCTCCCCATCAGCCAACGGGCCTCTTCTGTCAACGGGCCCTCCCCCATTTCGAGTAAAATTGACGACAAACATCGGATAATAAGAACAGTAAGAACAGTAAGAACACCGCAAGGCATCAGGTAGCAAGTAATACTCGAGCAAATTATCATATGTTATCTTATGTTAGTAGACACACGTCACTATATAGATACCATACATCTAACGTCCATAACATGGTGGACCATTTAACGTATTCAGATTTAACTCTGTATTCAGACCATTGGATTCAGCCCCAGAAAACAGAGTACGTTATAGCGTTATAAATATAGCCACGTTATAAACAGCTAACCAGCGCCGGGGTTAAATCAAAAATCGAGATAAATCAATGTAATGCAATGCTGTAATGCAAAGTAAGTAGCGTTAGTCGCTACATTAGGCAAAGTACCGGTAGTATCTGACTACCCATAATGCATTACGGCGATAAGGGAGACAGGGCAAATTCGGAAACTACCCCGCCAGCCGCTAGGGGGAGCATTTCATTCAATTTAATTCATTCAACCCATCAAGCGAAATGAAACAATATCCGGAAGTGAGCTTCATTTTGCTGTGTCAAAGTCAATGAGCTCCTTTTTGGTCCATTAATATATACGTCAATGGACTCCACCAAGCATGGTTAGGTTTTAGGGTTTAGGGTTTAGGGTGGGACAGGATTTTTCAGAGGTTTGATTGTGGGACAGTGTGGGTAAATGCAATTACAATTACACAAACTGCTCGAGAAGAGTTGTTTTCCACGTAAAGTGTACTTTTAAAGTTAAAGTTTGATAGAGACCAGCACAAAATAGCTTGTTTATAATAATAATAATAATAATAATAATAATAATAATAAACTTTTATTTGTATAGCACCTTTCATACATAAAATGCAGCCCGAAGCGCTTTACACATGAAGAATAAACAAAGGTAAATCAGTGAAAATCAGGAAAAAACAGTGAAATGTATGTGATGTAAAGTTATGTGACCTCTCTTCTTGGTTTTAGTTAAACTAATTGAACTAAATGAACTAATTGTAGCCTGTCAGTATTACTACTATTACAGTAGTCAGGGTATTATGAAGAGTTTGATAAGTTGCTTTGATAAGTACTTAGTTTACCACGGGCTATTTGGATAGCCAATTCAGTACCACGTTTCGCCTCTATGTGTTAGACATAATCACATATCTAGGAGGGGTTTATATACTTTAAACTTTTTTTCTTTTCTCTTTTTTCTTTCTCAAAATCTCACTTGAGATTTTATATGTGGTTGTGTGTTTCAAAAACACATTAAATTAACACACAGTACAAGTTCCAAGTTTTAGTTTTAGTTTAGTTTATTTACACTATTTACAGTATTTTCAGGTTTTTGAATAATAATAATTAACAATTAACAATACTTTGAATATATTATACAATTATATTTACTATATATATATATATATATATATATATTGTCTGTAATATTTTTGATCAAGTCATTACAAGGACTGATCTTGGGCCACATCCAATGTGCCAAGTCTGGGTATACACCAGTGATAACAAGGTCCTCATTACAATGTCTGATCTGGGTCACACCAAATGTGCCAAGTCTGGCTATACACCAGTGAAGGTCCTCGTTACAATGTCTGATCTGGGTCACACCAAATGTGCCAAGTCTGGCTATACACCAGTGAAGGTCCTCGTTACAAGGACTGATCTGGGTCACACCAAATGTTTTGACCAAAATTATTGAGAAAATGGCATTACATGTTGAATTTGTGGTAATTTGGTCATTTGTATCAGTAAAACATACATTTGTTTGATACATCTGTGGATCATTGAGTCCAATGTAGTATGTACCTTGTACAGGATGTGCCTTGTACAGGATGTACCTTGTACAGGATGTACACATACAAGGAAACTGGATCCGGTTTGCTTAAAAAACCGGGATCACATAAAACAAACAAGAATCACTATGAATCACAATATGAAAGAGTGTCTATTTTGAAAAGTGTGTGTGAAAGGAATATATGTACAGTTATAGGCAGTTACGTATATATGAGAGGGGTCAATGTGTGGGTGTGTGTGTGTGTGTTTCAAAAAACACGTTAAAGCTAAATTAATTGACATTAAGACCTGTTGGATTTGACTTGACTTGACTTTATTTAAAACTTTAACATGCTATACATTTGTTTTGATAAGGCAACCATATAAGGTGGGCAAAACAATCATCTATACTTTAATATGCTGTACATTTGTTTTGATAAGGTGGGCAAAACAATCATCTATACTTTAATATGCTGTACATTTGTTTTGATAAGGTGGGCAAAACAATCATCTATACTTTAATATGTATAGTTAATATACATAATAACCCCTAATAATAATAATAATATAATAATATAATAATATAATAATTAGAATAATAGTAGATAATAATTAGAATAATAATAATAGAATAATAATAATATAAATAATAAGTTAATATAACCAAATCTCAGAAAATATCTTGTAAAATACATCTTACAAACTTCATTGCAAAAGCATTACTTGCTTTGCTTAACCAATTTACCAATTTCATTGACCACAATATTTATGCCAATGCTTGTGATCACCACACCTTGCCTCAGGCCCGTTGACAGAAGAGCCCCTCCGAGGTCAAGGGGCAGGTACAGTGTGTTGAGTTAAATACAGACTGTATAGTGTGAGGGGCAGAATGATAAACAAAGTTGTATCATACACACAATGGACAATAATCATATAATTTCCCCCCGGTCATTACCGACCTGACTGATAATAGTTTGGCCTAACTGATTCAGTTATATTATATCCAGTTTTTTTTTATTCCGATTGAAGATTTCACAACCTCAATCTTGTTACTTTTGTACATCAGTACAGAGACTAACAGTAGTTCATCATAGTTCTCAAAGTCAAAATGTAAAAATAATGACAGAGTAGAACTCTGACAGAGTTCTACAGATTATTACACGCTACATATTATTTATGTACCATAACACGTCTTGTGTAGTAGCATAGCATGCTGCCACCACTTGTCATAAACTGTTTACTGTTTAGACATTGCTTCTAAGCCTGACAAAGACAATGCTGACGCACCAAGAGGTACAGAAAATCATTCACACAACCAACTGATATGAAGGCTTGTAGGTATGGCACACTTACAATCACCTGACATCACAATCACCTTACACAATTGACAATTGACAATTGACAATTGACAATCACCTTACACATTGGGTAATTAGAACCGCAAATCACATGCCATTAAAAAACAACCCACTTGTAAGTATGTAAGTATGAAAGATTGCAACTATGCAATAACTTACAATAACCTGAAATAACACATTGTGTAGGCTAATTAACTGTTTTAAAAAACTGTTTTACGTGACGTGTAAAACATTTCAGCACATCAGAACATGAAAAACCATGTTTGGCTATTATGTGTAAACTAACATGTATATATGCAACACACATTTCACCAAGTCAGAACATGAAAAAACATGACTATTATGATAAACCCATACGGTAGAGGCATATATGTATATATGCAGCATACATTTCAGCAAGTCAGAACATGAAAAACCATGTTTGACTATTATCACTAACTAACTAACTAACATGTATGTATGTACTTTTGGGCCAGATCTATGAAACCAGCCCAATATTGTAACACATAGTGGCTGACATTAGTGGTACAGACGACCCTTGCAGGCACCAGGATAAGGGTTTGGTAAACAAATCTGACAATCTGCGTTCATTCAATCACAGTCCCTATAGGTACTATGAATTTCACTCAAGTGCTTGTGTAAATTCACTGTCTACAAATTGTTAGAAATGGTCAAAGTTACAACTGATCCAAATTATGTTTGAAGCAAATAGCAAATGTTGGAACTAAAGTTACTTCTGTGTAGTAATCACTACTTCTGGATATTGGATGTTGGATATTTTGCATGAGAGAACGCCAAATTAGTGAATCAAATCAATCTAGATTCTAGATTGATATTGACCCCACATCTTAGAAACGCCTAATGTTTTGGAAAGTGTAGTAAGAAAGAGTGGTTGTGTTTGATGTGTGTTAATGTTTGGAAAGTGTAGTAAGAAAGAGTGGTTGTGTTTGATGTATGTTAATGTTTGGAAAGTGTAGTAAGAAAGAGTGGTTGTGTTTGATGTGTGTTAATGTTTGGAAAGTGTAGTAAGAAAGAGTGGTTGTGTTTGATGTATGTTAATGTTTGGAAAGTGTAGTAAGAAAGAGTGGTTGTGTTTGATTTGATGTGTGTTAATGTTTGGAAAGTGTAGTAAGAAAGAGTGGTTGTGTTTGATGTATGTTAATGTTTGGAAAGTGTAGTAAGAAAGAGTGGTTGTGTTTGATGTGTGTTAATGTTTGGAAAGTGTAGTAAGAAAGAGTGGTTGTGTTTGATGTATGTTAATGTTTGGAAAGTGTAGTAAGAAAGAGTGGTTGTGTTTGATGTGTGTTAATGTTTGGAAAGTGTAGTAAGAAAGAGTGGTTGTGTTTGATGTATGTTAATGTTTGGAAAGTGTAGTAAGAAAGAGTGGTTGTGTTTGATGTGTGTTAATGTTTGGAAAGTGTAGTAAGAAAGAGTGGTTGTGTTTGATGTGTGTTAATGTTTGGAAAGTGTAGTAAGAAAGAGTGGTTGTGTTTGATGTATGTTAATGTTTGGAAAGTGTAGTAAGAAAGAGTGGTTGTGTTTGATGTGTGTTAATGTTTGGAAAGTGTAGTAAGAAAGAGTGGTTGTGTTTGATGTGTGTTAATGTTTGGAATGTGTAGTAAGAAAAGAGTTGTTGTGTTTGATGTGTGTTAATGTTTGGAATGTGTAGTAAGAAAAGTTGAATTAAGTTGTAATACATACAACAAACATATTGTAACAATGGACACATTGTCTGAAACCCCTCATCTATAAAGGAGAGGAGAAGAGAGGGAAGAGGGGAGGAGACGAGAGGAGACGAGAGGGGAGGAGAGGAGAGGAGAGGGGAGGAAAGGAGAAGAGGGGGGAGGGTGGAGGAGTAGAGGTGAGTTGATGAGAGGAGAGAAGAGGTGAGGAGAGGAGAGAAGAGGAGAGGAGAGGAGAGGAGAGGAGGGGGGAGGAGAGGAGAGGGGTGAGGTGTGGAGAGGAGAGAAGAGGAGATGTGGGGGGAGACCAAGTTGAATTAAGTTGTAATACATACAACAAAACATATTGTAAGTGTGATATACATTTTAATTTTATAACAATTGTATTACAAAGATTATTATTATATACCATTATTATTATTATTATTATATATATATATATATATATACTTGGTGCTTGTCTACAAAACATAAAGTCTCACAGTAAATTAACCAATTCTGTGAGGAGGACTAGTTAGTTATATTATCGACCAAAAACAGGCCAATTCTACAGATCGTAGTGTATGCTAGCTAGCTAGCTAGCGCTAAGCTAACACTGATTCAATGTCGCCATATGTTTGAACCAAATGCTGTACAACACAAACAAGTTGTAAACCATTAATACTTACGCTCACACGTATAGTGATGCAGCTGTGTTTGAACCAAATGCTGTACAATAACGTAACAAACTCTGATAGGACACATAGGTTGGCGTGTGTATGTATTCCAGTAAATATAATAACGCATCCGTTATTGCATACGCATAAACAACAAACTAACTTTTATCAATGCATCAATTTGGTCATTCAGTGGCATTTTACTGCCATATAACATTTTACAACGTAAAGCAATGTAGTTCACACGGGTACAAACTCTAGTAGTCATCACATAACATTGCAGATAACTAATATCGCGTAGCACATATAATCTCCAAAAACACAGTGTTGAAACACACTAGTGCATGCTGGGTAACTCTGCTCTCGTTGAGAGACGGGCAACCGGCATAGTCATACACCATAGTCTGTATTCAATCGTTTTCAATTCAAACCTGAAATTGAAACCTCAATCTGTATTGATCATATTTAATTCAAAGCTTAATAGGCTTATAGCCTATCAAAAAAACATAATGGTGATGTCACAATTGGATCCGGAGTGGGAAAAATCTGTGACCTGGGATGTGATCTGGAATGTTTCAATGAGAAAACCTGCCCACAATCTAACGCGCGCTATGTTTGTGGCTGGCTGTGAATATGTCTGTGAGTGGGTGGGTGGGTGGGTGGGTGTGTGTGTGTGTGTGTGTGTGTGTGTGTGTGTGTTGCCCGGATGGAATCTACAGAATAGCCTTGGGAATATTTGACAGAATTGCTATACTAGCTAAGATAGCCTACACAACATGCAATTATGGAATATTTACATGCACAATATGCAATTATGGAATATTTGAATGGTGGATACATTGTACATTGTATTGTACATACATATAAGCGGGGGATGGGAGGAAAAAACTGTGGGGCCTCTATGGGTGAGTCAGAGAAATACGTGAGCAAGCAGCTATTCATAGCTTTCAAGGGGCGTTACGTGTTGCTGGGAACGCCCACCTGATCTCGCCGCTATTCGTAGCTTTCAAGGGGCGTTACGTGTTGCTGGGAACGCCCACCTGATCTCGCAGCTATTCGTAGCTTTCAAGGGGTGTTACGTGTTGCCGGGAACGCCCCCACCTGACGGTCAAAAAAACAAACAAGTTTATTTAAAACAGAAGTGATTGCGAAATCGACAGAGCACCGGCCATGGTAATAGACAAATGTCACGTGGGGGATGGGATGGGAGGGGCTGGCAGGGGAAGCCTGGGTGAGTCAGAGATTGTGAAATCGACAGAACACCGGCCGTCGTAATAGACAACGTCACGTGGGGGAGGGGGTGGAAAGGGGAACCTGGGGGGCCGGTTGAGTCAGAGAAAACATCAACAGGCAGTGGAATCTGTCTTGGTGAGGGGCCTGAGATAGAGATTGATTGAGACAGTGAAAATGGTCTCCGCTGTTAACAAAATATTAGTTTAGTAGTTCCTAAAATGGGCCAAAATGCATTTTGGCCGAGATAGAAAATGCTGATGTTTCACAAGTCGCGTCCATAACAACAGCGAGCAAAAGAGATATTACCCACTATGTAAAATGATCCAGCTGGGTTTGCATAATGATTGCTCAAATGTATTTCCCCCGAGATCAAAAAAAAAACGCTGCTATTTTGTCGTGAGCTGTGGTATGGGGTAAAATGGGGAAGTGGCCTTTGGAGGCCTTTTGAAATAACCACTTTCCACAAGAAAAGTGGTTTAAAAGCACAAGGCAAAAAAAATGGAGAAGTACACTTTGCAGAACTATTGAAATAACCACTTTCCACAAGAAAAGTGTTTTTTAAGCACAAGACAAAAAAAATGGAGAAGTACACTTTGCAGAAGTACTGAGAAATTGATTTTTACCCAAATAGAAATCACTTCCCCTTTTCAAAAAAGCGGAAGTAACCCTTTTGAGGAAGTTCTAAAAAAATAAAATTATTTTTCTTTTCAAGGGGTGCTAACCCTACACTACTACTCAGATGGACTGGAAAGACCAGTGGCGTATTTCTCAAAGAAGCTAAACAAACACCAGAAGGCTTATTCAACTATTGAGAAGGAAGCGTTGGGTCTCGTCTTGGCCATTAAGCATTTTGAAGTGTATGTGTCTCATTTAGGTCGAGAAGTTGTGGTGGACACAGACCACAATCCCCTGTCTTTCCTAGCCAAGTTCAAAACATCAAACCAGCGAGTGTTCCGATGGGCACTGGCTTTGCAGCCATACACGTTGGTTATACAGTACCTGGCAGGTAAAGATAATGTCTTGGCAGATGCCCTGTCTCTTATGCCAGTAGGGGAGCCTAGCTGAGCATTCCTTCTTCCAGTTTTTGGTTTAGTTTGTACACTCACTTAGTGTTTTCCTTCCTGAGAGGAAGATGATAATTTTGATATCTCTGATTTGATTTATGCAGCAGATGTTACAAAATTGTGCAGATAAGTTTACTTATAAATAAGTGCTGAAAAGATAGTGTAGGAAATAAAAGGCAAAACCTTATGAGGAAAATATACGAAAAAATATATAAAATATGGTGTGGGTGTTACTTAATTTTCTATGTTTTCTTTTATGGGGGGGCATGTTACGATAGAGCATTAGAGCTGGGTATGTGGTTATGTTAGGATAGGAGTAGGTGTAGTTTGGACAGGTTAGAATATTGATAGGGAGAGACTGACATCACACAAAGGGGGTGGAGTGGTGTTTGATTCATTAACCCAACGGGTTGCACCTGGAAGGGGTGCGGAGATTCTGTGGCGTTTGAATTGTAAGCGTGCCACAACAAGCGAGGATGCTGAGGCGGACTCCAGAGACAAAAGAGACTCTATTCAAACAACCTTTCACACGCGGACCACGGGTGATACACATTTCCCCAACCCCTGAACTTCCATACCAAGACCGAGAGCGGGCTGGCCGAGTTGGACAGACAAAGCTGCTGAACAGGGCTCGTCTGCTCAAGCATGAGCTGGTCGCAGCAAGCAAAGCCAAGAACAACACCAGGAGTAGATAACATTAACGACAAGTCTTGGGTGAGTCAAACCTACATGATACCCCTCAGATAGAATTACATTCACCCAGGTAGTTTCACTTTCACGTTAAAACACACGTAGGGAAGCGCCAGTTTACGGGCTGACTAACCTTAGCGGGGTAAACTAGGAATTAGTACGAGCCAGGTTAGCTAGCAGCGTAACAGCCTACAAGTGGCAAGTTTTCTCCCACTGGTGTGCGGATCATAACGAGGATCCCCAGTGTGTTGTGGTGTTCAGCCCATCCTCTTTTTCCTGCAGAGCCTGTATGATGTGGGTCAGTCCCCTCAGTCCCTTAAGGTCTATGTTAGAGGTCTTCACGGGTCTACTCGGACCCTAGGACGCGGGACCCGACCCGAGACCCGTACGGGGCCGGGTCCATATTTCTTATGGTCAATTAAGGTCCCCACGGGTCCGGGTCTATTTATCTTTATGTATAATAAGAGTGGATCCGAGAAGACCCGTGATCAGCGCTGGTCACGAGAGAAACGCATCAAAACAGCGCACGTGAGGCTTGTTGTCACAAACTGCAAGTAAATCCATAGAGAAAATAAGTAGCAAAGAGCGTTCCCATCTGCAACGAAAATTACATTACTTCCTCGTTTACATGAGGCGCATGTGTGAGCGCATGCCATGGGTACACATGCGTCTCAGGCAAACAAGGAAGTGATTTTCATTGCAGAGAGGTAACGCTCTTGCTGGCTCCTCTCGCTATGGATTTACTTTGAAAATGACAGTTTCCGTACTTTTGGATTATTATTCGATGATCGCATGGTGAGTACACAAGTCACAACATGTATGTGATTGTTTCTAGCGCTGTTGTGTGTGTTTTTGGGCGAATGAATGGCGGTAGCATAGAGACTGCCACTGTAGTAGGCTACTATCTAACTAGCGTTAACAGTAGCAGCCCCCATGTTTCACTGTGAAACGCACTTTCTAATGCATTGCACGCACAGTGAAGATGTTGGCGGCGTGTCCCTTCGCATTTAACGTTAGCCATGTGGCTTTTCAGTCAGCAAGAAGAATAACGTGGATACATTTTTTTATTACACATTTCTTGGCAGGGATGAATGGATAATATGCATTACGTCACGGTCAGGCAGTGTCCGGGGCAGCAGCTCCACAGCGTCAACCAGGGGAGAATATGCTATAACGTTAGTTAATAAAGATGCCCAAAGTTTCATTTGATATAGCCTACAACTTGTAGCAGTTAACAAGCAACTTTGACGTCGGCACCACTAGTCTCTGCCTCGGTTTCAGATGTCTAATAATAGACGGGTCCACTCCGGGTCCAACATTTATCGGTTCTGAATGGGGCCGGGTCTCAGATTTCTAATAATAGACGGGTCCACTCCGGGTCCGGGCACAAATGTCCCGGGTCCATTAGGGTCCGGGTCCGTGATTTTGGACCCGTGAAGACCTCTAGTCTATGTGGCTGCCATATAGGTCTGTCATATAGAGATCAAAGGGAAACCGGTGGGGAGCCTCCTCCTGGTCTCCCGCTTTATGAAAGGGGCGTGCAGGCTGCGACCACGGGTGCGTAATGTCTTCCCTAAAATGGGGCCTGGTCACGGTGTTCGAGGGTCTCTCGGGTCCCCCGTTAGAGCCCTTGGAAACCCCACCTACCAGCCTAAGAATATAAACACCAGCTTCAGATCTATGGTCGTGGACCTGGCTGCCTTTTGTCCCCCTCCTTTCAGCTCGGAGGAGGAGCGATGCTTGAACACGCTTTGCCCGGTGCGGGCGATCCTGGCCTACGTGGACAGGACACGCACGCTGTGCACCTGTAGCCAGTTACTGGTTTGCTTTGGGCCGCGGGCCCTGGGTGGGGAACTGTCCAAGGAGCGCTTGTCGCACTGGATAGTGGAGGCCATTGCTTTGGCCTACTCTGCCATGGGGAAGGCTCCCCCGGAGGGTATTAAGGCCTACCTCTACGCGGTGTCGCGACATCCTGGGCGTTGTTGCGTGGTGTGTCAGTGGAAGACATTTGTGCGGCTGCCTCATGGTCTACCCACCACACTTTTGTTAGGTTCTATAGCCTTGATGTGGCCAGCGCGCCCAAATGTCAGCCGCCAGGCTACCGCCTACGGATTGACATGGGCTGACGCCATGTGCTCCATTGCCAGCCTCGGGTCTCAGGGTCACATAAGGTGCTTCCTTGCAGCAAAGTTGGTTGGATAATTGGCATAGTGTGAAATTCCGAAGTTCGAAACGAAGTAAAACGTTGGGGTTGTCCTATAACCCAGGCTTTACGAGTGAGAACGAGGAATCTCACACATCTAGCCTTGCTGCTTTCTTCGGAATAGTGGGTTGCTGGATGTTTTGAGTGAAGATCTGGGCAATATGGCGCGGAAGTGACGTGGTGGTCGCGGGGCGGAGTGGGTGGCTGCGCCATCGGCCAGATGCCATGACGCCTTCAGGCGCAATGGATGGTTTTATAGGGGTCAATTTTGAGAAAATAGACATTTTCCAGTAGGTGCTTGGCATAGTGTGAGATTCCTCGTTCTCACTCGTAAAATCTGGGTTATAGGACAACCCCATCGTTTTCTTACTTCTTCATAAAAGGCTCCTCTCTCTGCTGCCACGGCAGCACAGCAGCGACTTGGAAATGTGGCACTATTCACCTTATGTAGCCACGCCCATTTGACCCGGTTGTGTGGTTGTGTCACGACTTCCAGGTAAAAAAAGAAAAAGAAAAAGGCTGGCTGCTCCAATATCATCTAACTCTGAATTAACACATTCACTGCCAGCCGTTTTTTCAATACTGTAGGTAGGTTCTGCCAAGGTTTTTTTTTTGAGGATTCTGGCTCATCTTTCAAGAGCCGAGGATTCTTTTCTGCTAAGATTTTGTGAACACAAATGATCTCAAAAGAACTAATAGAATGTGTGCTTTCTCTGTCTAAAAGAGTTAGTTTGTAGAGTTAGTAGTTATGTAGGCATTAGCAGTAGAATACAGCATGGTTTCAGCGTCTGAAAATTTATTCTGAGATAAATGGCTTTTTGTGAAATTCGATAGAACAGTCACTTTAACCATTTATTTTTGGCGTAAGACGTCAGACATCTAAACAATAGTTTTGAACAGTAATTTCCTCCATAGCAGCAGGAAACCCCCTCTCCTTCAAACTCCTCCCTCCAAGGGTGTGTCTCTAGTGGCTTTGCAGCGTTTGTCACAAGCGAGGCTCTGCCTGTCTGTGCTGCCTGGCTGCTGGCGGCTGCTCTTTGGGCGAGTCTGCATGAGTCGTTTCGGTAGTGAGCTCAGCTGCAATGAAGCTGCGTGCGATTGTGGGCTTTCTGCCGTGTTTCAAAGTGTGTTGCACGCATAATCTATTATGCAAATTTGCAATCCCCCACCGCCAGCTCCCAGCGCGATAATGCGCGAAAGCGAAAGCGTTTTCGCCAATCCATTTTACAGTATGATAATGGTTTCCTCGCGCGTTCCCCTGCAGTTTTGGCTGGGCTTTTTCTAGTCTGGAGAGCACTGTCGCCACTTAGTGGGTCGGTGGAATGGGTTGTACATGTTCGGTGGCTCCAATATTTTTTATAGGAGACGTGGGGGGCGTTGATCCACGTCCCACCGTCAAATTTTTTTTTTTTTTTTTTTTGACGTATCAACACGTCATTGGCAGTCAACCGTTGGATTTTTTTTGACGTATCAACACGTCATTGGCAGTGAACGTGTTAACTAATAATTTAGCCAATTGTATGTAACATACGAAATAAAAGCAAACGGCAATGTCTAAGAATGCAATGCCATGTAACTGGCTCGTTAATTCTCGCATTCCAGGGAATTACTTAACGTCTGCGGGTCTTATAGACGTAAGTTGCTCACGCTGCGCTCCGAGGAGAGAAAACCATCTGAAGCTTTCTTTGTTGGAGTCCAGGTATGTTTTACAAGAAAGTGCTCGTCATTGTCGACGATAATGTTATCTGACCTGGCTAACAGTGGATACTCCGCTTGCTTGCTATGTACCGAGCTCAAAGTAGTAGGCTGCTACGTTCTTTGTTTTACCCCCTGCACTGTCCGCTACAAAAACAACTTTCTTCTTCTGACGTTCTTTTGTATTTCGCGCCGTGACCAGCGGAAGTGTTAACACAACCCGGAAGAATTTGGCCCACCCCCGCGTATGAACAGGTGAATAGGATGGCCAAGTTGGATGAGTAACATCTGTATGTCCCAGTGAAGCAAAGAAAGTGGCCAGGTCCTCACAGATGATGTCACACTGATGACACCGAGCAATCGCGATGTCATCGGTGATTATGTCATCAATGAGTGATGTCATCAGTGATCAGTGATAATGGCATCAATGATGCCACTCAAGCAATTGTGATGTCATCGGTGATGGCAATTGTGATGTCATTGGTGATGTCACTCGGGCAATGATTGTTGATAGTCATTATCAATAGGGACATCAGTGATCACTGATGATGTCACAATGTCAACAGTGACTTCATCAGTGTTGATGTCACAATGTCCAGTGAACTGATGATGTCACTTAGTGAAGTCATAAATCCTTTCCTGCTGAGGTTATAAATTGACCTGAAGAAATTATCTTCGTCTTGTCTTGAACGACACCTGGGTGTCAACGGCAGTTAAATAACAATGAATCAACCTACATTACATTTTGGTCATTCGAGCAAAATTATTGGAAGTACCGAGTACATGAAAAAAAGGATACCACAAAACCCCAAGTATCAACACGTAAGGACAACGCTGGACACAGGATGCAGTCTACCAAAGTATATGGAGAAGCTGGAGGAGACCAAAAGAAATTACAGGTATCGAAAGGATGAACTCTTCAAACGATTAAAAGTGACAACATTTGCACAGTTGATACTTCAGGTAGCAGCCGTATCAGACCTGAACGAAAGTGTGAAAGAAGACTGCCTGTCTGTGTTGTCCGATGCAGAGTTGGAGCGACTTAGGGCAGCGTCCGTATCAGACCTGAACCAACGTGTGAATGCTGGAGATTACCCCGGCGCAGAAGACCGCCTGTCTGTGTTGGCCGATGCAGAGTTGAATCGTCTGTCTTTGTACACCAACGGCTCCTCCCAGGCTTCATCCATGCCAGTTCACCTCTTGGACGACAACAATGAGGCCACAGATGCTGGCTCCTCCCGTCGGTCCACAATGCTGAGTGTGATCAGCGGTGTGGGAGAGCTGGACCTGGTCAGCAATGGTCAAAAGATGGTGAATGTGATGCCGGCATCCAGCCCCCGGCCGGATGACAGATCCTACCCTGACTGCCCCTACCTGCTGCTGGACGTCCGGGACTGCGAGCAGTACAATCACTGCCACATCATCAGTGCACACAGTTTCCCCATGGCCATGCTGTCTCGAACAAACCACACCAACAAAGTGCTGGATTATAAAAATGCAGTGGGGAAGATCATCATCGTGTATGATGAGGACGAGTGGATGGCCAGGCAGGCAGCCACCACCATGTGCAAGCAGGGATTTGAGAATCTGTTCATGCTGTCCGGAGGTCTTAAAGTGTTGGCTCAGAAGTTTCCAGAAGGGTTGATGACGGGCTCCATCCCGGCCTCCTGCCTGCCGTCTCCCACGTCAACGGCAGGGAAGAAGCGCTCCATGCCACAGCAGCTACTTCAGGCAGCGGATAAGAGGTGGAGATTTACTTTGGACGAGCTAAACAAGATCCAACAGCAGCTAGACGACATGACCATCTCCGAAGACTCCAGCCGCATGTGCTCCCGATTCTCATCGAGCAGCGCCCAGTCTAAAGCATCCAGCGCTCACAATCGACAGAGTTCCTCTACAGCTGGGAAGGAGAGCGCCAAGATCCAGAGCAGTAGACCCTGGAAATAACAAACGCTCAAAACATACCGGCCCAGAGACAGTGTTCACAGAGATTTGTCGCACCTTCTGGATCCTGCGCATGCAGAAAGCTATCTGCCGCTATCAACAACACATCTGCACTGAATGCTGACGTTGGAAGGCCAGACCGGCTGTCCCAAGTGTTATGGTGCAATCTGTTGACATCGTTTGTTAAGATTAAAGGTCAGTTTATGAGCTCTCTTGGGTTAGTTTAGCGGCTGATTAGAAACAGCTCTCAGGATACATTGTTCAGGCACGTTAATTCAGGAGCAATCATTGGTTTAATTTGGCTGTCAATCCTACTCACAATTTTGTGAGAGGATTAAGCATTTACAGGCAGGTTTGCGGCTTATACGTGGCGAGGGCGGCCATGCAGAGGGGACATCATTTTAGGCTGTCCAGCTGCCCGCGACAGATGTTTGAGACGGAGGAATGGAGCACGCCTAGCTCCATGAGCAAGGTATGGCGAAAGGAACACTTGCGATGTGGACACTAAGATATATTAATGAACTAATGACCACATGACTCTTTAACTGTGACACCAAACTTCAATGGATGTTTCGCCAAGTGTTTATGTTTGTGGCTGTCTGGACCTGATCGAAGGTCTTGTGCTTTGGGGAACCCGGCCCAACACAACAATGGTACGAGCTGCAGGGTGTCGGCTGAGCAGAGACCCGCTGGAATCCAAGGTGGCCACGACTGGGAGAAGCAGCGTGGGTCAGCGCAGACGACACTACGGGCAGATCTACGCTGTAGTAAAAGCTTTCATGCTAAGCTATGATTATCAATGCTAACTCAGCCCAAACAAACATTCATTTCAGTTTGTGGTGCGGTCTTTAAGTGTGTTAAAGAAAGTTAAATTTTAATTGAGAAATAAAACCCCTAGACTATTACGTAGCCAAATAATATTGTGATAATGGCTCAGATAAACACATTCAAGACCCCCACTGTAGTATGCGGGGGCTCACGTCCAAGATTGGCATTGAGCGAGTTGATCATCTGGTGTGTTTACGGGGAGGTTATGTTTTGCAACCACTTATATGATCGAGCTCACAGGAGAGTTTAGATTTAGCTGTTAACTGTGTTATCATTACTGTAGGCCCTTGTCAGACAAGCCCTCCAATGGCATTTCCAGTCATCTCGATTATCATTACATTTGGCTAGCTCACCAGTACTTTCCACCCCTGCCTGGGTCCATGCAGCATTCAGAGCCATATAGAAGAATGGACCATATTGTTGTAGTGAAGAAGCTGAGAAAACCATCCGCACAGGAGCCTTGCGGAGGGGCGTGTCTGCTGATTTGAGGTCACTTTTCCGCACGGACACTCGCGGTCCTCGCCGATGCGGGAAGCATAATTCCAGCTTCAGACAGTCGGCTGATGGCATCCACGTAGTCTTGGTCTGTTAGGACTACAGAATCGTCTAGACCTCCTAGATGTAATAGTGAGGCTGAGTTCCTACTTCCCTCCACTGATGGCCTCCTAAGTGTCTAGTTCAAGGACTGTCCCCTTCACACCCCTCCTTTTGAATCAATTAGCGTTTTCAGCAGTGTTGGGGGTAGTAACGCGTTACTTTACCCCCAACACTGCTGAAAATGCTTTACTTTGTAACGCGTTACAAAGTAACGTGTTACTGTAATCACATTACATTTGTCAGTAACGAGTAGTGTAAGGCATTACAGTCCCTAAATCCAGTAATCACATTACAGTTACTAATCAAACACTCAAGTCCTTACTTGCGTTACATAAGTTCTTTAATTTTCAGCAGGATCGGGGTTGAATCTGCAGGATTATAGAGAAAACATCAAACGTGGTTTCATTCACTCGATTGCGCAACACAATAGCTGACTGTAAACACACGTCTTTTGTGTGGCTAGAATGGATGGGATATACTGTATATATACAGTATATATATATATATAGATATAGATATATATATATATATATATATATATATATATATATATATATATATACATTATATATAGTATATATATATATATATAGATATAGATATAGATATATAGATATATATTTTTTTGCGTTTTGCGGTTTCATCAGATTTGAGTAAAATAACGCATTGGCTTTCATTCTGTGTAAAGATTATTGTGAAATTCAAATGCTAAATATAGTTTTGAAGCTCATGAAGTTAGGGTGACAAGCAGAACTAGCTTACTTTGCCAAACTTTGAGTCAGTTTTTCTCAAAAAACATGGTTTGGAAACAGTCAAGACATTGGGGGGTGCATCTCACTCCATCTTTGGAGTACAAAGATAATTCTGTTAGCTTACGCTGCTCTTTCCAACAGTGTATAAAACAAAAAATTTGTTTCTGGGTTGTTCTTTTTCACCTCGATAATCCCCATTAAGGCCAAAATCTGGGTTACGGTGGATCTCCCTTCTCGAACGCCATTTTGCTTCTCTCTGATGTGGGGGTCGGTCGATGGTGCACCGTAGTTGGTTTAATATATCTTTGCTCAAACATGTCAGACTAGTGTACACAATGAATCATAGCCTACTTTACCGTTATCCTTGTTTCCATCTGGACTTTTCTCTGTACAGCCTTACTGTCAGGCAATGTGTCTGTCTGTCTCTTTCCACTGCTGTCATACGTGTACTGTACGTGTTGTAAGTGTGTGATGATGAGCTGAGTGTGTGGGCACTGGGCAGGAATGAGTACATGTGTGTCGTCTGTGTGTGTGTGTGTGTGTGTGTGTGTGTGTGTGTGTGTGTGTGTGTGTGTGCATGCGTACATGCGTTTGTGTGCGTGTGCATGTACTTTGCATTTGAATTGAATCTGAAGAGCCCCATTGTGTTTCTCTAGCACTCTGCGCAAACATAGCTAGTGTTTCACAGATGCCTTTCACACCTCCTCAAATGTGTGTGTGTGTAGACGCGTGCGTGCGTGCATATTCAGACACATTATCACCCACTGCAAATAACAAGGAAGTGGGTTGTTTTCATGCAGTATTTGTTACACAAATCTTGATAAAGGGCTAGTACGCAAAAATCCAAACGCAATAGGTAAAGGTATAGCAGACAAGACATTTCACACAAAATACACTATACATAATTGATATAGCAACACTGTACGTGACAACTACATCTCAGTTTTTACACAACATGTATGTTACAATCTGTTGTGTAACACTGGAGTAGAAAATGTGTATTTTATTTTTTGTTTATAATGAAAGTTTGAAAAGAGTTTGTAGCACATAATCATCTTGATCAACGGCAATGACAAGACTGAAGAAAGCAACTGATTCATGTTGACATAATAGTAATAGTATTTTTGAGCCGATGCAAACAGGCATATGGTAAACCCACCTTTTCATTTGCAATTTGCTCACATAGTGCTGAGGCAGTGATTAATGGGGATCTGAAAAAAAAGGGGTGGGGGTCAAACTGAACGAGACGTACATAAGCTGCATTTCAGTTCATGGTGAAGGTCTTTGAGTGTGTAAAAGGAAATTAAAGCTTAACTGTGAATGAACCCGACAAACAAGAGCTGAAGTAATTAACAGTGAATCAGAAACACATTCAAAAGCCATGCACCACCGTAACAAGCATCAACTGGAGGTCATAGTTGACCGATATGTGTATTGAAATTAGCTATTTTGTTGAGTTCTTTAAACTACTTGGTGAGTACCTGTTGTCATGATCTTTAGCCTTATCACCGTATGCCAGTGTTAGGGCATGGGATGAGAGAAAGAGAGAAAGAAAAAGAGAGGGATGAGAGAGCGGAGAGGTGAGAAGAAAAGCTTCAGGCACAAAAATGTACGATAGACTAAGGGATCGGAAAAAAGAGGTGTGGGCGAGAGAATGGGCAAAAAGCGAGAAGGGAAAACGGCAGGAGACGGAGACAGAGAAGGGCAGAGAGGTGGATTGACAAACACGTAACGTTACTGTGTCAGTTATCTCGGCCTCTCAGTGTTAGCTGATAGAATTGAAGTGTTTAGCATAATATGCTAATCACATGTTCACACAGGCACCGGATTATTGCCACACGCTGCCAAGAGTTCTTTCTCTCTCTCCGCCCCATCCCTCCATCCATCTCTCCCTCTGTCCCTCCCTCCCTCCACTCCTCTTGCTATAGGCTACCTTGTTCTTTCAACCCAAAATATTTCTTCCTTCACTTTATTCTCTAATTTTTTATGTTTTTTTCAGCCTAGTCGCTAGAATAAAATTTTGGTTATGTTCCAGTAAACCACAGATACAGTGAACCTCAACGTTTCTGAACCAAAAATACATTGCATCTCAACATTTCTCGATACGTGTAGCTAACGTTATAGCCTAGAGTCATAACGTTAGCTACACGTATCTAGATGTATAGCCCTGCGGTCATGTAAATATGCCTACAGGCATTCTGCTATTGAAATAGCATGGTGGAAAATAAGGGAGAGCGTAAATATTTGCCTTAGGTCGCTTTCACATATAAGCTGTTTGGTCCGCTTTAATCGCGTCAGAGTTCGTTTCCTCGGATAGTGGGCATAGGTGTAGTCCCGGCAGAACGCGTGGGAACGGCGTTCCCATACTTCTCCAAAGGCAGCCAAACATCCTTTCATTTTTCGGACCAGCTGCTAAAAAGGTAGCTACGTTTACAAGCATGAAGAAACAATGTTAAAAGCGTGTTTCTTTTCAACGCGGTTGAATCAAAAGTTACCGTTAATCACCCCATTGCAATTTGCATCGCCAGATGCCAGTTGCCTTGTGCAGCTTGTGTGATCGCTGGTTGAGAGATTGTTTAGCTGTTTGTGTTGATAACTGAGTCTGCTCTGCTGTGCCCATATATGTATTCTAAGCCGTTTTCCCACATGCGCTTTGTACCGCTAAATGACCGGAACGTGGTCTAATGCCTGCATGTGGGGAAGTCGTCGTGCCGGTATAAGCGCGACCCCGTCATCACGGAGATTTCACCAGTTTCGAGCCAGTCAGAAGAGCGGTATGCGCGAAAGCGGACTCAAGTGTAGAACGGGTTCAGTCATTTCCCGCGACACTCTCATGGGCGAGGTGTACACACGTTGCTTAATGTTCCAGCGGGCATAATCTAATCATTCGCGCACATTAAAGCAAACTGGCGAAATGATCTTGTGATAATAATGTGTGGGCGTGCTGATTTCCCCTATCTCTGCTGCCTGCTCGCTCTCTGTGGCCACAGTCCTCCTCCTCCTTCAGTCACAGGCACAGCCCGACAGGGACACAGACGAAGCAAATGCACGAAGCGAAATGTGGAAGTATTTTGCTTACGTTGCCGACAGCAAAGGCAAGCCCGGACACATCAAACGAAGCCAGTCTGTAAAAAGTGCTTCAACGCGACGCAGGTGAACGGATAAACAAGCAAACTTATTTCACCATTCGGAGTTTTGCCGACACGTCACTCCCCACCCGCTCTGCAGTGCCACCCCGCCCCCCAACATACAGGCAATTTAGCTGATAGATTCTCATATGCGAGAGGAGAGGTGTGAAGGGAAATGTCCGATATTGACTTGCAGGTAATTTTCCGGTACGCATGTGGGAAAACGGCTTTAGTTTCAGAGCTGCAAATGTCACGGGCTTCTGCAGTGTTTATAGAGGACACAAGTTAGTCGTGTGTCAGTGACAGTGGTTTGCAGCACTTGAGGAATCCGTGAGTTTGCTCGTTTAATTAGTTGATATAAGCGATTGCCCGCCCCGAACGATTAATTAATGAATAGGCTGCGTGAACGTTAGCGTGTGTGCATGTGCGGGGGGGGGGGGGGGGGGGGGGGGGGGGTCTTTGTTGGGACCACTTCTCTAGATAGCACTACACCTCTGATAGTGGGCTTCATTTGGGGTGGTGTGAACGCGCAAACGAACTCTGTTGCGGAACAAACTAGCGAACTCTGGTCCTTTTGAAAACGTGGGTCTCGGTTCGTTTGCAAGTGAACTCTACCTCGTTTGTGGTGTGAAATCAAACCGAACCAAACACAAGAGCAAATATAGGAAAGGCAGTGCATCATGAGTAGAATGCGGTAGAAGAAAGCAAAACACTGCGGCGCGCACACGGTTCGGTACTCATTTCGTCTCATCTGCAGAATGATGTTGGACCCAACAGCTCACTGCCTCATCTACTGCTCATATTGGGCGCATTCTTGTAAAATATTTATTTGATAGTAACACCAAAGTAAAACCAGAAATCCCAAGATCGCATAAAGGTGGTGTTTCTCTATGGGTTGTGTTTCGCGGATTCACTTGTGTGCAGTCAGCCCTCAGCAGGCAAGGCGGCAGAAGAGGAGAGATTTCCCCTCTATATTCTGTCCAATAGACGAGTGCCCGTTTCGACCACATGACATTGTTCAGAAAGTTTGGTGCGCTTGGCAAATTGTGTGAAAGCGAACCAGACCAAAAAAATTAAACAATGTTGCAACTTCACCCCCCCCCCCCCCCCCCCCCCGAATCGCACCAGGTCCATCAGCTTATATGTGAAAGCGACCTTAGACACCAGAGACCAGAGTTCGATCACCGGCGTTTCCAAAATCTAACGCCGGGATTGCACTGGTTGCATTTGCGTTGCGTTGCGGCTGTTCTCCGGTTTTGCTCCGTGCTCTGTGCTCCGCCAACACTAACCGCCTGCGTGCAGAGCCCGTCACGGCGCCGCTCCGCCAGACAGCTAGAGTGACGAGACCGACAGGTTCTCACGGTAAAATCGCGCGAGACAATTTGTATCTGGGATAAATACAACAACAAACAGGCAGAAGGTCATTGTTCCCAACTGGAGAAGCAGAGGAGGGGTGGACTTGCTTGGTGCAAGACCGGATTAACCATAGGGTTGGGGTGAAGGGGCCCTCCAAAAAAAAAAAAAAAAAAGTTTTTTTTTTTTTTTTTTTTTTTTGTCGGGCTCATGTTGGGCTCCACAGAACTATGACACAAATCTAAGACCAATCAGGACAAAATAAATTGTGTTTCCAAGGAGATTAAGTCTGATGATTTAGTCTCATTGGATGCCTGTGGGCAAGTGGTGACCAGGGGCGCGGGAAGTGGGGGTGCTTGTGGTGCTGCGGCACCATCTGCTGTTTTGTATTGGAAATGTAATGTCAATTATTTTTTCATCATTGTAAAGCCACAGCACAGTGAAGAGGATATTAATGTGAAGATTAGCCTCTTCCTTTTGCTCTCAGAGTGCATCAGATTCATACATTTTACTTTAAAATGTAAAAAAATTCTTTGTCCAGGGGGGGCACAGCCCCCCCTACAAACCCCCCAGTCAGACTAATTTTTTTATCCTGCTGGTGCTACCTGTTTGCAAAGCCTAGAATCGCCTATGAGTGAGTGAGAAACTGAATCTCAGAAACGGAATAATGACATAACAGTATAATACTAATGTTAATTTAAAATGAGATATCCCTCTAAATATGGCGAAAAAACATCCAAACATCCGGACGATGGGTAGGGGGGCCCCTGGGAGCTTCAGTGCCCAGGGGCCCCTGGGGGTGTTAATCTGGATCTGGCTTGGTGTTGTCCTTGTAAAAAGGATGGGTTGTGTCATAAATTATTTTGTGGTTTTCCACTTCAATTATGAACTTTTCCTCATACATGTTTGTCCTCTGGCTTGATATTGAATGCTGTAAACACCTCTGCCCTGTTGATTTCATGCCTGGCTCCGCCCAACTTGCTACAGCTTTGCTCCGTCATCCGTGAAAAATAGAAGCCTTGCGTATTTCTTTCGGAGAGCTCCGGATCGTCGGAGCTGGGACGGAGTAGACACGCAACGCAGCGGAGTAGGTGGGAGTTGACACAATGATTAGAGTGGAAATGTATCGGCTCCGATGCCGTACTGCAGCGCAGACGGACCGAACACGGACCTAGTGGAATGTAGGCGTAACCGTAAGTCACATTTTTGTTATAGGTTGACCCAAACCCCAACAACTTTAAAGATGCATTCAGCGATGTTTTTGTGTTAAAATAAGTTTTAATTATATATTCTGACAGCAATCACTGAAATAGAGTGTTTGGTCAGTAACTTGGAACTCCCAAACCCCCGCTGCCCTCTATCTCTCTCCTGTAGTCCTGCATGCATGGTGGACGTATCTCCGCAACCGTAACCCATAGAGACGGATGGCGGCGTTGGATTCGGGGTGAAAAAATGCATAGCTTAGAGGCATCGCAATCTGACTTTCCGTTTCCCAGAAAATATCAATTTCTTTCTGATTGGATACAAATTTGGCATCGACCTCCCTAATCCAACACCGCCATCCGTGAGATACGTCCGCCCTGCATGCAGGACTACAGGGGGCGTTGTCCCCATGCAAGTTTTGTCTGAGGGGAGGCCCACAGCCTCAGACTTTGAAAACCCCTGCTATCTTTTCTCCTCTCTCCATCTCATTCTCCACCACCTTGTTTTCTATCCTACTTTCCCATCATCCCACCCTCTCTCTTTCTCTTTCCCTCATCCCTCTCTTCCCCTCCCTCTTCTCTCATGATTGTGTCTCCTCTTCTTCTTATTATGCCTCCGCCGGTGATAGCCAGGCCGGAGGCATTATGGGGTATGGTATGGGTATGGTTTTCTAAAAAACAGCCATCTCAAACCCACATCTCAAGATCCTTGTGGGAGGGGTGGAGATAGAAACTGTAAGTGAGTTCAAGTACCTAGGGCTCACTTTGGACTCCACACTCTCTTTCAAGAGTCATATTAAAAAGGTATCGAACACTAAAATTAAATCTCTGCAACCTCAGGCAGATTAGAGCATCTCTGACTGACAGTGCGGCCTTAACTTTCCTCCACTCAATGATATTTGCACATATAGACTACTGCCTTACTTGAAGCCCATCGAGTCTCTATATAAAAAGGCTCTGAAAGTTTTAGATAAGAAGCCTATACATCTTACCATCATTGCAATAAAGTACAAGCTCCTCAGCTTTGACAATTATGATTTTTTTTAAATTGCGTCTATGATCTATAAGGTTCTTCATGGGTTAGCACCACCTCCTTTAGAATACTTTATCAAGCAGAGAGCTACCCAGAACACTACGCGAAGCTCGACGAGAGGCGGCTGTGAACTACCTCTGAGACGGTCCTCTGTCGGACAAAATGTTTTGTCCTACAGAGGTAGCAAACTGTGGAATAGCTTACCAGTGTCAGTCAGAGAGAGTAGCAGCATCCACACCTTCAAGGGGCTGTTAAAGTCATGGCTCAGAACCAAGCAAAACTGCGACCACATTTAAACCCTTTTATTTCATGTGTTTATTTTTTGTATATGTATATCCCTGAAAGTCTAATGTCTACCTTAGTCAATGTCCCTAATGTCTCCTGTTTTTGTTTATTGTATATGCACACCCCTGAAAGTCAAATGCCTCCTTCATGTATATGTATGTCTCCTTTTTTACTTATACACTACACTTTACCCCGTATGTATGTGTTACTCACATTGTATCCCTGTCAGTTGCCCTATGTACTGTATGCACTCATTTGTTTATTTCTTGTTTTCTTTTAAACTCTTGCACTTTACATCTACCTGTCGAGGGACTACGGATGGAAATTAACTAAGGCTACAATCCGGCACATTTACATGCAAATGTTCCTAAATGCTGCACTGTCCCTATGAAATAAATAAATAAATAAATGGATCCGGGTTGTCCGTCCGTCCGTCCGTCCGTCCGATGTTCGTTAACGCGATATCTGAGGAACGCCTTGACGGAATTTCATCAAATTTGCCTCAAACAGCGACTTAGACTCAAGGATGATCTGATTAGATTTTGGTGGTCAAAGGTCAAAGGTCAAGGTCACTGTGACCTCTCGAGCGCCATTTTCAAGCTTGTTAACACGATATCTCAGGAATGCCTTCACGGAATTTCATCAAATTTGCCTCAAACATCGACTTCGACTCAAGGACGAACTTAGATTTTGGTGGTCAAAGGTCAAAGGTCAAAGGCCAAGGTCACTGTGACCTCTTGAACGCCATTTTCAAGCTTGTTAACGCGATATCTCAGGAATGCCTTTACGGAGTTTCATCAAATTTGCCTCAAACATCGACTTGGACTCAAGGATGAACTGATTACATTTTTGTGGTCAAAGGTCAAGGTCACTGTGACCTCACGAATGCCATTCCCAAGTTCGTTAAAGCGATATCGCAAGAACGGCTTGATGGAATTTCTTCCAATTTGGCTCAAACGTCGAGTTGGGTGCAAGGATGAACGGATTACATTTTGATGATCAAAGGTCAAGGTCACTCTGCACTCTCCAATGCCATTTTCAAGCTTGTTAACACCCTTTCTCAGGAATGCCTTGATGGAATTTCATCAAATTTGCCTCAAACATTAACTTGGCCTCAAGGATGAACTGATTACATTTTGGTGGTCAAAGTTCAAGGTCACTGTGACCTCACGAACGCCATTCCCAAGTTCGTTAACGTGATATCTCAAGAGAGTTGCATGATCTTGACCTCAGTCAGATCGTCCAATCGCCACCCTTTGACATCGCCAATGCACGATGTCATCGCAAGCGCGCAACCCCCCCCCTTCCCCGTGGGCACAGTGTGTGTGTGTGTGTGTGTGTGTGTGTGTGTGTGTGTGTGTGTGTGTGTGTGTGTGTGTGTGTGTGTGTCAGTGGACGCTGATTGCAACTTGCAGAGAGATGTGTGACGCAGCAGTGAGTGTGTGGGGTTCGGACTATTTGTCAGTGAATGGATGCTGCTGCTGTATATTTTGACATGTTTCTGGTGTCCGCGGTGATGTGTGTGTGTGTGTGTGTGTGTGTGTGTGTGTGTGTGTGTGTGTGTGTGTGAGCCAGCTGAGCCTCGTTAAGGTCTGATTACAGCCCTGTGTCGCTTGCGCTCAGTCCGTCTCTTTTTTCACTCTCGTTCTCCACTGGCTTGCCTGCTCACCATCGGCTGGGAGTAACGTTGATAAGATAAGATACTAATAATGTTAACTGAACATGAGATGCAGTGATATTGTCGCACCAATTAAGCACATAGACACACATAGCCTACAGACTTTTAAAAGTGAGCCTCCCCCACACAGCGACTTTCATCCCCACCATCATCTCTGCAAATCTCATGGCAGTTGAAATATAGCAAACATGTCAAATATAACGCTATACTATAGCACGTGACAATGCAATTCTAAACACATCGGCTACTATAATACATTTCCCTGCATCTCATACTAACTGAGATTAGATCGGTATTAAGTTTGGACAGACTGGAATGGAATGGATTGCTTTCCCCGCAGCACTGCATGGCGGACACGTAGGACGATTAATTACAGCCTCTGACTGACAGCGGCGCAAAACTACGGTCTTCTAACAACGTTTTATTCATCGTCATTGTGCCTGCCTATGTCTACATAACGTTACTCTTATGGAGCTGAGCACAGAGTAGTTTTACACGCAGCATGTGGAGAATGAGAAGAGAAGATGAGACGGATCGGGGGACGGGCGACTGCGGGGAGACTTGTAATTAAAGATTTTGGTGGCGGGGCTCGTTGCGGACATCAGAAACATGTTTGAATGCAGTAGGCTAGTAGTGTTTGTTAATGGTCTGGTCTGATCAACATCCATTTGGCAGCGTCACTCAGGTTACTGAACAACACACACTCTGCTCAGTCAAACTCCTGCGTCGCATCTCTGCGGTCAGGGAGCAGCCACACACGAGGGGCGGGGGCGATCAAAATCACCTATGGAAAATCAATCGTCATTTCAGCCATTGAGTCGGCAATATACAACCCTAACGGCTTATGGAATTTCTTCTGATTTGGCTCAAACATCGACTTGCACTCAAGGATAAACTCAGGGCTTAAAATTCACTTTGCAAACTAGGGGGGAATTCCCCCCTTATGTTCTTCAGATAGGGGGGATTTATACATTTTGGGGGGGATCTATAGACTTTGGGGCGAGACACTAACCCGAGTTCCCAGCAAAAGTGCAAATACTCAACTAAAAATAGACTCAGGTAGAAGTTGAAGTAGGGGTTCAAATTATTTAGCCTACTCAACTCTATTATAGAAGTACATAGTTACAGAATGTTAAGCAGCTGAATTCACTATGTAATTCACACAGCAACAGCACCATGCATTTAAAAGATTTGGCAGCTCATTTCACCCTCCTTTTGCTCAAGCCTCAAACCATGGAAATAGTATGTACCATTTCTGCTGAAACGTATCTTTAGGTTTGATCTTTTTCATCTTTACATTATGCTGCGTGTCTCGGGGTCATTAATGTCGTTCTCGTTCTCTGGATCATCAACATCACTGGCACTCGGCATCGGGACAATTAACGTTATTAATGTCATTGTCACTATCAATTTCTTCATCATCAATAACATAAACATCACTGACACTGACGTTACTCGGTGTTACGTTAACGTTGCCACTAGAAGTGCCTTGTTGTTTGACCGTTTGTTTTTTCAGAGCGGGTCCCCCTTCTCACGACGTAGTTTTCCTTTTTAGCCAGCGATCAATCACGTTTGCAAGCAGCTGTCTGTATCCATGAGAAACCAGCAGAGGAGCGTTGATGTTGAGAGAGCACTGAGTGGACAGCGCTAGCGTGCTAATGTTTGTTGTCAACTGGCCAAGGAAGTGAAATTTGGCCAGTCGTTTGAATGCAGCAACGTTCCGCACAAACACAGATCGGTGCACACAAACCATTGCGGGATTACTCCCCGTTTATAAATTGAAAATATGCGGGAATTCAGGAAAATGTGCGGGATTCCCGCAATCCCGCGCAGAATTTTAAGCCCTGAAACTGATTAGACTTTGATGGTTAAAGGTCAAAGTTCAAGGTCACTGTGATCTCACAGACCCAATTTCCAAGCTCTGTAACGCAACATCTCAGGAGCGCCTTGACGGAATTTCTTCCAATTTGCCTCAAATTGCGATTTGGACTCAAGAATGAACTAATGGCGGAGGCATAAATCCGCGGTGCGGTTGTTCTAGTTGTCTTTCTGTCTGCCTCTCATTCCATCCTCTCCCTCTCTCTCCATCCCGCTCTCTCTCTCTCCCTCCATCTCTCCCTCTCTCTCTCTCCCCCCCTCCCTCTGTCTCTCTCTTTCTCTCTCTCTCTCCCTCCCTCTCTCTTTCTCCCTCTATCCCCCTCTGTTATATCGACGAGCACTCTGGAAGACACACTGTTCAGCAAGTCGAACAAGACAGCAAGAGTTTTACATCTGATGAACACACGTGCGTGCATACACACATGCACGCGCACACACACACACACACACACGCGCGCACACACACACATGCACGGCACGCACACACGCACACACACACACACACACGCACGCGCGCGCACACACACACAAACACACATGATCGGCATGATCAATAAA
>NC_139625.1:63234716-63297216 GCF_964638095.1 Poromitra crassiceps
AACAGTTGCCTCTCGCTGCCATTTGGGGGCGCCAATGTTCGGAAATGACTCGTGCAGCTCCAAGAAAAATCTAAAGACAATTATTTCCATGCTGGTTGCCTCATGTCTTATCTTTTCCCTATATCTCTCTCCATTACCCAAACTCTCCCTCCATTTCCTTACTTCTCTCTCTCTCTCTCTCTCTCTCTCTCTCTGTCAGTCTCTCTCCCTCTTTCTCTCTCTCTCTCTCTGTCAGTCTCTCTCTCTCTCTCTCTCTCTCTGTCAGTCTCTCTCTCTCTCTCTCTCTCTCTGTCAGGCTCTCTCTCTCTCTCTCCCTCTCAGCTGATAGTGGCAGACTACAGCAGCGTCCTGGTGTGAGGTCACAGGCAGCCTTCTTGTAGCATATGGACTTGTTTCCTTCCAAGAAAACCTCAGCCAGATGAGACCACACACACACATGCATGCACGAACGCACACACGCGCGCGCACACCCACACACACTGTCAGTCACACACACACACACACACACACACACACACACACACACACACACACACACACACACACACACACACATATGCTGGCATGTGGAAGTGGAAGTGTGTGAGATTAAAGGGAATCTGATCTCTCTTCTCATCTTCTCTGTGACCTAGGGGCTCAATCTACTTGACTTGGAGTAATCTTGGTGTTAAGAAACTCTCTCTCTCTCTCTCTCTCTCTCTCTCTCTCACACACACACACACACACGCACGTACGTACGCACGTACGCGCGCACACACACACACACACACACACACATGCCAGTAATCTACCAGTCCAGCTGAAAAAGTGTGAGCTCTTGACACACATACATACACACACACACACACACACACACACGCGCACGCACACGCGCACACACACACACACACACACACACACACACACACACACACACACACACACACACACAACTCAACCCACATATTTAAGCATGTGCACAAGTACACACACACACACACACACACACACACATATGTGCATAAATACACACATAGAAATGCACACCCATGCACGCATGTGAATGTGCGCAAATGCACACATAATGTGGCACAAGTGTGACTTCTAAACACACTAAAAATGAAAAGACACAAAAATGCACGCAAACACACATGTGGTGGTTTGTGGGAATCTTACACATGCACCGGCACGCGTGTGCATGTGGGCACCCCCCCAACCCAAACCCCCCCACCCACACACACGCACGCATGGTCGCATGCACGCATGCACACACACACACACACACACGCACGGTCACACGCACGCACGTACGCGTGCACACACACACACACACACACACACACACACACAAACACACACAGAGCTGGTAATCTTCCAGCCAGCTGAAGTGTAATCAAGAAGGAGACAGCCATATGTCTGAGGGTGCTGAGGCTTGGCCTTTCTCCTCCTCCACTCTCTCTGTGCCTCTTTCATTCTCCCTCTCCTCTCTGCCTTCCATCCTTTCTTTCTTTTTCTTTCTTTAACCCGCCTTTTTACTTGGCTGACATTAAGGGGAAATACACTCATAGTGAAGTCCCCCCACCTGATTTCTATGCTGATAATGCTGTTCTCTACTCCTGTCCATATGGGTCTCAAATTGGTTCTCAACTCAAATTAAACTATTCTATTATCATACTCATAAATCTCTGACTTAGATCCTCAAGTTGTCATGTAAAAAACACACTGATGAACTTGCAAAGAAGATCATGGCAATTAAAGTCGCATTTCTTTATTTGTTTCCCTTAACTCATTGAGTGCCAGCCACTTTTGGAGAACGGAAGCTCCCAGTGCCAGAGTTTCAGAGCGTTTTCAGTGATTTCTCGAGGCGCACAGAATATTGTGTGATATTACTATGTAAACACCGAACACGCACAAAGAACGAGGAGACTCTCTTCTATCATCTGCAAGAAAAAGTTTATTGATCCCATTTTCCGTTCTTTAGTTATGAGCCGGAGAAGATAGGCTGTTTTGAGCAAAAAGACAGTTTTCAAATTATAAGCTGAGATATTCAGTCTTTTGTGAAATGCAGCATTTCAAGCACATTCACTGACGCAAGCTAATATTTTCTGATGTAGTGACGTGGTGTAGTTCTGTGGAGTCCTCAGCTGCAAACTCCTCCCCACACGCACCCAGTCTATTTTCGGAGCCTCCGTTTTTGCGCCGGGCGGCTCCCGGGCGGCTCCCGGCCGTCTCCCAGCGCGACAAGGAAATGCCAAACGGGACTGCAGGGATAGGTTTGGCCCTTCGGCGTCGGGTGCTGCCTTTCTGGCGGGTAATCGTGTGGAGAAACTATATGCAGACAGACAGACAGAGGCAGAGGAGCTCAGTTGTGTGCGCGGATTGACTGATGTTCGCAGCCCGACGTCAGCTGCAGACAGAGCAATCTATATGGTTCTGGCTGCAGCATGCATCGGCTTCTCTTTGATCACGGCTTTTTGCTACAGTTTTCCGGACCTTTCTGTAATCTGGAGAGCACTGTCGCCACCTATGGGTCTGTAAAATAGGTTATACACACCCAATAGCTACAATATTTGTACAGGAGATACAGAAGGCTTTGATCAACGTCCCACCGTCAAAAAACGCAATTGACGAACATGTTCGTCCTTGGCACTCTACGTTACTAAACCAATTGACGAACATGTTCGTCCATGGCACTCAATGAGTTAAGTAGCAAAAACACTTGTTCGGTCTCTTCTCGTCTTGTCAGTATTGGATTGTATCTTTATAGACCACTCTATGATTCGGCCAGCTTGCATTTTATTATCTTGGGGTGGTGAACGCTGGCCCCTACATCTCAATCCTCTCTCTCTTTCTTCATAAGTTTGAGACTTCAAAACTGGAACGATGACCTATAACTTAATTATGACTCTGTGTGTGTGTGTGTGTGTGTGTGTGTGTGTGTGTGTTTGTGTGTGTGTGTGTGTGTGTGTGTGTGTATGCAACCCCATTGTTTGTGCATCTATTATTGTTTGTGTTCAAGGATTTTTTGTCTAATGTGAACACAAATAAAGGTATTAAAATGTGTGTGTGTGTGTGTGTGTGTGTGTGTGTGTGTGTGTGTGTGTGTGTGTGTGTGTGTGTGCGCGTGTGCATGCGTGCATTTGTATCTATTCATTTGTCGCGTGCGTGTGTGCGTGTGTGCGTGTGTGTGTGTGTGTGTGTGTGTGTGTGTGTGTGTCTGTGTCCTGGTCCCCTGTGTGCAGACAGCTGGTGTGGCAGTGACCCTGTTTGGACAGAAACCTCACGCTTTTCCATGACTCTCTTCCCACAATTCCTCGGGCCAAATGGGTCCGCACAGGTTTCTGGTGCCGATGGTTCTGCAAACGGGCCGATTTGTCTTGGAATGTGGAAAGTCCAATGTTTTTTGGGGGTGGGGTTCACGTCATAACTTTTTGCTACCATGAAAACCTATCTATCGTCTGGCTGCGTGGGGGGGAGGTGTATGTGTTGGTGTTAAAAAAAACGAACAAGTAATTGAATATAGGGCTATTCGAGATTTCTTAATTGCTTCACATAAATGTTTATAATAAATTTACTTTTTAACAGTTTGTTTCCGAAAACCAAAGACCTCCACATCATATTTTTTGCCAACACACATTCACACGCCTTTCCACTCCTCCCTTCTTCCTCTCCTCCTGTCTATCCCTCTGTTCAGGCAATCCTACAAACCAAACTTGCCTTGAGCCTCAAGGTAGTATGGATGCAGTTAGACACGCTCTCCTTTGCCGTCCAAACAGAAATTAAAGTGCGGTCAAAAACTGTAAGGTACCGCTCTACCTGGGCCTGCCTGAACAGTGATTACCTGCCATCATATAAGGTGAGAGGAAACATGGGAAAAAAGGGCGTGAACCAGGTAAGACTCCATATTAGATTTCCACCATAATAAGAATAGTAATATTAATAATAATAATAACTAGAATGTCTACATTTCCTACCGAAAATGTAATTGTGCTTGCTGTCCTCGCCATGCACCGCCTGGCTTGCAATGTCCCTGCCCATGCAATTAGGGGGACTAATGCTGCCTTCCAGACACCTGGGATGTGGGTGTTTCCCAGTGGAAAAGTCCCAGTCCCCACCTTCAACACAATATTTCTCCTATAGGCTCGGAGTACATCCGTCCACACCTGTACCAAGTTTGGTTAGCATCGGACGATCTTTGTGAAATAGGCCCCACCCACCGAACTTTGGAAGTCGATTATATCGCAACGGTGCGTTTTTTAAAAAAAACCACGAAACAGTGTTGTGCAGGACACTCATCACATGATGTGTGCTTTGGTTTGGTGAAGATTGGACAAAGTTTCAAGGAGAAATCGCAAAAAAACTGTTTTGGACAAAATGCAAAATGGCGGAAAATCTAGTCTGACGGAAATGGGCGTGGCCTAGATGAGTAGATGCGGAAGGACCCAAGGAATCCAGGGAAAAAATAAGTTTGATGATAGACCCTACGGTTCAAAAGTTATGGACCAGAATGTAAAGAGGGCTGTTATAGCGCCACCATCTGCTCAATTTGTGTAATATATTTCTCCTATAGGCTCAGAGTACATCCGTCCACACCTGTACCAAGTTTGGTTAGCATCGGACGATCTTTGTGAAATAGGCCCCACCCACAAAACTTTGGAAGTCGATTATATCGCAACGGTGCGTTTTTTTCAAAAACTTCCAAATCAGTGTTGTGCAGGACAGTCCCCACATGATGTGTGCTTTGGTTTGGTGAAGATTGGACAAAATGTCAAGGAGAAATCGCAAAAAAAATCTGTTTTGGACAAAATGCAAAATGGCGGAAAATCTAGTCTGACGGAAATGGGCGTGGCCTAGATGAGTAGATGCGGAAGGACCCAAGGAATCCAGGGAAAAAAGAAGTTTGATGATAGACCCTACGGTTCAAAAGTTATGGACCAAAAGGTAAGGAGGGCTGTTATAGTGCCACCATCTGGTCAATTGGTGCAATTTTTTCGTCTATAGTAAAAGGCCCCTCTGTGCACCTCCCTACCAAGTTTCGTAGCTGTAGCTGTTATGGTTTCTGAATTACAGCTAATTTACTGCAAGATTTTTCGAAACCCCATGCAAGTCAATGGGGAAAAAAATGGCGCTTAATGGCGAATTGCGAATTGCGGCCAAACCGCTTTCACAAACCCTTAGAAAAGTCATAGCACACCTGTCCTCAATAAGCCGCTCATTTTGAGGTCTTGCATGTCTATGTGGCGCAAAAATTGTGGGAGTTATTACGCGCCAAACTTTTGTGGCAGATAGAAGAGGAATAATAAGTATGTTGGACTTTAAGATTGTGCCTTGCTTGTCAGCAAGCACAATAATAAACCAATTTACCATACACCCAACTCAAAGAAGTTAACAAATTCAATATCTAATGGGGCAATAAAGATGCAATTTTCACCACAGTTTAGGAAATAAGGAATTTGGCTCCTACACCCTCAATCCCCCTCTCCATCTCTGTTATCATCTGTTTTCATCCCCCTCTCCATCTCTGTTATTGTCTATGTTTTCCTCTTTCCTTCTCTTAATCCCTCCCCTCTCATCCGCTGCCCCCTCGTCTGATGAAATGACCATATCTAATCCTCTTGGGAGAGACATAACTGTATTAAGACGGTCAACTCATGTCCTTACAACTGCTACACATGACTTTCTTTATTATCCCTCCCTCTACCTGGCTGTCTCTAAATCTTCTCAATCTGTTCTTCATAATCTTATGGTGTTTTCTGAGCTCAAAATTTGGTATGCCTATATCTCATTATGTTCTTGCTTCTTCTTTTTGTGTTTTTTCGTTTATTTTCTTCTTTCTTTCTTTCTTTCTTTCT
This sequence comes from Poromitra crassiceps, assembly GCF_964638095.1. Classification (NCBI taxonomy): domain Eukaryota; kingdom Metazoa; phylum Chordata; class Actinopteri; order Beryciformes; family Melamphaidae; genus Poromitra; species Poromitra crassiceps. The sequence continues at coordinate 63,240,548 of NC_139625.1, forward strand.
TTCTTTCTTTCTTTCTTTCTTTCTTTCTTTCTTTCATTTTTGGCCAGTGCACGCAGTGGTGCAGGCCCTATAACAGGGTTTGTCCACCCAATTTGCAAGCCCATTTGGGGGACCATTTGGAAGCCCATTTGGTCCCACTCAGAAACCATAAGACCTGCCGCTACCGAACTTGGTAGGTAGGTTCACAGAGTCACCTTTTACTATGGGCGGAAAAATTACACTTGTTGACCACTAGGTGGCGCTATAACAGCCCTCTTTACGTTTTGGTCCATAACTTTTTAACTGTAGCATCTACAATCAAAATAATTTTTCCTAAGACCCTTTTCATGATATAGCCCACATGGGCACTATAGGCACTGAAGACATGGGGTGGCATGTCCTCAGCAGCGGCACAGCATCCCAGGTGGGAATCGAACCCAGGACCTTCTTGCTGTGAGGCCACAGGGCTACCACTGCGCCAGCGTGCCCCCACAGTGATAGTGAGGACAGTCCAGCTAAGAAGGCGGTGCAACAGTTATGTGCAGATCACTATGTGCAGATGTGTTGTTTCTTCTTCAGTACACATTAGCCGCTCATCCTCGCAGACCCGTGTGTGTGTGTGTGTGTGTGTGTGCGTGTGCGTGTGTGTGTGTGCTCGTGCGTGCGCACGTCTGTGTGTGTGTGTTTCCCTTGGAGTGCTTCCAGGTGTGTCATGCAGTGGCACCCTGCTGATTAGACAAGCAGAAGAGAAGCTGGGTGTTTTTCTGCTTTGGCGGCTCCTCCCCTCCTGTCAGCAGGGCTCCTCCCCTCCTGTCAGCAGGTGGCAGAGACACCAAGCAGAGGCTCCTGGAGACGCATGTGCGCGTGCTGCTTTATCATGCATTTGGCTTGTAGCCTATGCTGCTGGACTTCTCCATTTGCTTCAAGGCAGATTAACACACACACATACATACACACACACACAGGGCTCAGAGGTTAAACAAGGAGAAAGGACCAGCTGCTAGCTTTGTAATGGTTAACAACACGAGAGAGAATGGGAGGGGTGAAGAGAGAGGAGGAGGAGGGGAGGAGGAGAGAAGAGAAGAGAGAAGCAGAGCCAGGCTTTTCCTCATGACATAAAGAGAGATAGAGAGAGCAGAAAGGTGTGAGGGAAACATTGAGCATTGGACCTGTTGCTTTACTTCAGGAAGCCACAGCCTAGCCCCGTTACTCCTCTTTCCGGGTATGACGTCATCGTCTACCCTACAAGAGTCCCATCTCCATACTTGCCTGCGACTTTCTCTCCCAAGCTGTCGAACTCAGCGATACGGGCATATTTACAAGTGTCACAGAAACATTTCAAAGCCACTTACTTGAGAAGAAGGGTTCATACTGTAGCTTCTCGATATCGGGGTTAGAAAGCTTGACGTTGCTCATAAATGCCTCTTTTCATCCGAAGTCTGTGCTGGTGATATTATTTTTTCCGTGTAAAGGGCGGGACATACTCCACGCGCGCTTCCAACCGTGAGGTCCGTGTGGCCAATATGACGTCATCGCGGTGGGGGCGAGGCAACCGCAGCCGTAAGCGCGTGTCGCCATTGTGCCATTGTGCCATTGTGCCTTGCTGAAAGCAAGGCACAATCTTAAATTCCGACATACTTATTATTATATATATATTATTATATCTGCCACTTATTTGGCGCGTAATAACTCCCACAGTTTTCATGCCACATAGACATGCCAGAACTCAAAATGTGCGGCTCATTGAGGAAAGGGTTGCTATGACTTTTCTAAAGGTTTGGTCAAGCGGTTTGGCCGCTATTCGCGATTAAGCGCATTTTTTTCCATTGACTTGAATGGGGTTTTTAAAAATCTTGCAGTAAATTAGCTGTATCTCAGAAGCCATACGAGGAACAGCTACGAACCTTGGTAGGGAGATTCACAGAGGGGCCTTTTACTATCCCCCCAAAAATTACACCAATTGACCAGATGGTGGCGCTATAACAGCCCTCTTTACGTTTTGGTCCATAACCTTTGAACCGTAGGGTCCTCGATCAAACTTTTTTAGATTTTCCGCTATTTTGAATTTTGTCCAAAACTGTTTTTTTTGCGATTCCTCCATAATTTGGTCCACTCTTCACCAAACCAAAGCACACATCATGTGGGGACTGTCCTGCACAACACATTTCACGGTTTTCGAAAAGATTGCACCGTTGCGATATAATCGACTTCCAAAGTTCTGTATTTCACAAAAAATCGGCATAACTCCGGAATACAACGTCCGATCCTAACCGAACTTGGTACAGGTGTGGAGGGATGTACTCTGAGCTGAGACAAAAAAGATTGTGTCATTTCGCCTATAGGGGGCGCTGTAGCAACATCAAGTACGTGTAGCTCACAAGCCATAAGAGCCACTGTTCCCAAATATGTTCATAGAGTACTCTTCTACTCTGGCCTAAAAGATTACACCGATTGACCTGACATTGGCCCTATAACAGCCATCTTTACATTTTGGTCCATAACTTTACAACCGTAGCTTCTACAATCACAATTATTTTTTCACAGGTTTCCTTGGCTCGCCCCATGTTTACTCATTGCTCTGATCTAAAACAATACTCCTATTGACCTGATGGGTAACAGCCCTCTTCACGTTTTGGTCCATAACTTTTGAACTGTAGCGTCTACAATCGAAATTCTTCCGCCCCTGGATTCCTTGGCTCCTCCCGCTTCTACTCACATAGGCCTGCCCATAACTACTTAGTCGCCCTAGCTGCATGGGCAGGGACCTTGCAAGGCAGGCGGTGCATGGCGAGGACAGCAAGCACAATTACATTTTCGTTAGGAAATGTAGATCTTCTAGTTTCAAGTAATGTGCTGTGTGGAGAGAGAGATCTAGGCCTATTTACATTCAATAAAAACAAGATTGGCGATTCTATTCGTGTGCTGATACGATCGTTTGAGAGTGAAACCGCAGTCTACCGAACATAATGGCATTCCATTGACTTTTAATTGAGTTTCATTGAATTTACATGGACCATTCACTGTATGTAAACCGAGGTGCTCTGAGCAGCGCTCTGAGTATGAACACCTCGACCCGAGCAGGGGGAGTGCAGTGCGCTCCCGGTTTGCGAGTCACGCTGCCTTCCTGCGTATGTCCTAAGCTTTAGAGCCCATGCAGCCGTCACAGCGCTCAACAGCGCCACTCTGGTCGAAAGCACAGACTTCGGATGAAAAGAGGCATTTATGTACGGACAGCAATGCACTGTGTTTACACTACTGCCCCCCACACTTCCTGAATGGTAGGTATTGCAAGGACTTTTCGATATCAAAGAGATAAAAGTGGATTTTATGCAACAAGTTGAAAGCGGCGTCATCTGTTATTTAGAAGAAGAGGATGTTGCGCATCGGATAGGGTCTTCACTTCAAGTTTCTGGCTCAGGTAAATAATCTTTTAAGACGAAGTCACGAGAGTGGAATGCTGGTCTTATAGGGAATGCTGAGTGGGTCCCCGGGCGCTAATGCTCAGTATAGTGAGAAGCGCCCGGCTAGCGGGGTAAGGTTTGGCCATATGTTTGTCTGTCCTTCCCGACGAAAGAAGGAATGAACGAAAGTATCCAGGTGCCAATGATGTCATACATTCATATGTACCGACGAGGGAAAGAAAGTGGCAGCTCGCTGATGATGTCATACAGTTCTAGACGGCTCAGCCTGATAGCCAGGTTACTACTATTATAATGTCATCATTGTCATATATCACCGATGATGTCACTCATTTTCAGCAGGAAGAACATGTACAGATTAAATTATGTCATCATTGTCATATATCACCGATGATGTCACTCGAGCAATTGCGATGACATCAGTTAGTGATGTCATCAATGAGTGATAATCACTGGCTCTGGGTTTATGCCATCATTGATGATGGTGATTTGTGACAGACACTGATTATGTCAGACATCATAAGTGATGTCATAAATCACTGATTGATGTGACTTATGCATAGACATTGTGACATCAGTGATTAAACAGGGACATCATCAGTGATTTTATAGCATAGCTTATGATGTCACAATGTCTATGACATCATCAGTGTCTGTCACAAATCACTTATGCGTACAGAGCAATTGTGATCTCATTGGTGATCATTTCATCAGTGATCTCACTCGAGCAATTGTGATGTCATCAGTGATGATGTCATCAGAGAAGATGTCATCAGTGAGGTTACTCCAGCAATTGTGATGTCATCAGTAATGATGTCATCGGCCATGACGGCGTCGAAGCCACACCATTATAAGACTCCGCTGCTTGTTTGCTTTCTGCTGGTACAGTATGCTGGTATCTCTCAAGCCGATGTCTGATTCTGACATTGAACTTCTCTCGGACGATCCAGACCCCAGCAACGAGATGCAGGAGATTGCTTCAACCTGCAACCCGGGTGATTCATCCACTCCCGATGCAGATCTCCTCTCTCAGCTACCTGACTGCAGCGTTACTGCAGCCCCGTGTCTCTCTATTTCCCAGCAGAGCGAGTTGGCGGAGCAAATAATTAGCTGCGAGCCGGCAGAGGGTCAGCTTCCATCCCAGCCGGACCCATCTCCTCAAGTCGACACCCCTTCCGTGCCTGCTCCCGGCCGCAAAAAGAACAGGAAATCAGGTCCTTCTCCAGCTTCTCAGCCCAAGAAGAACTCTTCTACTTCAGGCAACTGTGCAGATGTTTCCCTGGTGGATGCTGTGCAGTCTCTGGCCAACTCCATGCGAACCATTGATGCTCGCCTCCAAAGCCTGGAGAATGCTCCAGCAGCTTCCACTCCTTCACCGACCATCGCCGCCACCCAGGCCTCTATGCGGCTGTCCGCTTCCGCGTTCAGCCTCCCCTCCATGTCCTCTCAGCATGAATTCACCCATCACTCCCTGGCCTCGGCCGTCCCAGCGCACCTCATAGGTAGCGTGTACATCCCACAAGCAGCCAATATATCCACTCGCCTCAGGGCAAAGATTTTACAAGGAAAATTCATAAATCTGGCGAGCATCATCCAGCCTTCCACCGAGTGCGATACATCTGCTGATCCCCGGCTCAACCCAGACTTAAGCATTGGCCAGTTCCTTGTAGCCTTTGGCATATATCGCGACGTGATCTGCTCCGTCTTCCCCGATAGAAGGGAGGAACTCGATAATTATATGGCCCTGATTGGCGACCTTAACCTTAATTACGGTAAAAACACATTTTACCTTTATCACAAAGCTTTCTTTAAAAAAGCCGCGCTTTTTGTCACCCAATCCAACACCCGTCTTAACTGGGCCGTCCTGGACATAGAACTCCTGCTAATGATTGTCAGAGGCGCCCAAGTTATTTCCTCTCCAGCTCAGTCTCAGCCGTTGACCAGTCGGCGTGCCTCCGACACAATGGACCGACGCGGCAGACAGGTGCATCTCTTCCACAATGTGCCCATTTGTAATAATTTTAATGAGAATGTCTGCACATTCCCCAACTGCACCTATTTCCACATTTGCAGCAGTTGCAAAGACACGCACCCCCGCTCAGTCTGCCCTCGGCACAGCCGGGTCTCTTCACGGCAGGAGAACCGCCGTGATTCAAACACATCATGAACAATCATCCATTCATTGGCCCATTTTAGACCCCTCCATTTTTTGTGTTCCGCACAAGCCCCATTGTTACGGATATTCCTCAGAGAAATGATACATTTTCGATGTATCGGATGCCCGCTCCAGCCCCTTTCCAAGGATTAATAGTATTCTTCCAGAGCCCTTTTCTCTCCACTATGACACCGTCGACAACCCAATTAAAGCGTCAAAGTTATGTAGTCGGTCAAGGTGCTTGGCTCTCCAAAGCCGACAACACCCATTTAAAGTCGTCCCCATTCACCTCAGTGGCATCTCCTTCCCGTCAGGTGGGAGCAATAACATTACTTTGGGGTGCACCTAGTCTCGCTTGCCAGACTCTTCCTGCAGCAGGAGAGAGTCTGGCTAGTAATAACAGCACTGGACTAGTGGGGAAAAAGGCTCTGTAATACCTTTACAGCCATCCACCCAAAGTACTATGCAGGCTGGCTTCATTGCATAATCCACATCAATCGTTATCAGCATGTAGCAACGAGCTAGTGCTAAGCACACTGCTGTTATTGTTTCAAAGGCAGCGGCGCAGGCATTTGAGATTGGCAGATTCGACACGTACAGCAGCAGAGGCATCGAGATTCGGGGAAATCCATATGGTCGCATCCGCAGTCAGAGCGGGTCGGAGCCAATTGCAGAGCTTGCAGGAGCGGAATGGGATTTCCATCCGGCACCATCTGAAATGGCAGGCACCAATGAGAGCTAAGTCCACCAGGCTGCTTCAAGCCAGTCAGACTAGGCTGCACCTGACTTTCGGCTGGAGGAGCAGCCCATGTATACTGTATTTAACATGCTCTCTCTTTGCTGGATCTTGTTCAATAAAATTAGGATCCCCTCCATTCTCGATGTGCTGGGCAATTTTCTCTTGATCGATCCCTCATCACGACAGCTCAGGCTCGTCTGTGTCTAAATTAAGATAGTGCTTTCATGTGCTTCGTATACCGCTGTCAGAGGAAAAAACAGCCCAGACGCACTTGGAGTTCCTCCGCGTCACTCTGGACTCGAAATGAAAGCTTTCGTACCACTCGAGAAATTACAGCGCATCCACGACATTTCAGAAAGTCCTTCTGTGCTGCCGAAAACAACAAAACAGCAGTTGCTGTGTCCTGTGTTTCTGGTCTCACTTGCTTGACAATTGGAACGGCACATCACTTTCAATTATGATGAGCTGGTGCAGCATTCCTCTGATTCCTTGAAGTTTCTCATGGATGTTGCCCCATCTGATTGTTTTTAAGGCTGTGGCTAGCAAGTTTAAAATGTGGTTACCAAGGACGCAGTTTAAAAGTCCCTCTGTCGGTTGGTCCACAAAAGGTTCACCACACAGGCACAGTTTTTGCCATAGAAGACTGAAATTTGCCATGGAGGTCAAGTGTGTGTGTGTGCGCGTGCGCGCGTGCATGTGAAGGCATGCGTATGTGTTTGTGGTCATGCCAATTGGCTAAAAGGGGAGCTGTATGTGTATGTGTGTGTGGGGAGGAGGGGTGGGCTGGGGGGGTCAAATTTCACAATGGAGTGGATGACGTCACAATGGTGCTAGTGGATAATGCCACACTGACTGACATCGCATATCTGGTTGCAGCTATTGCAAATTCACGCTTGTCCCCCCCCCCCCCCCCCCAAAGTCAATGTTTTGCCAGCATCTGGCCGCTCTCATTTTGATTCATCTTCAGTGCTGCATGAGATGAGATGATAGCATGATAGCCTGTCTATGATCAAAAATGGGAGAAGTCTTAGAAATGCCTTTTGACAGTATTTAGCTGCATTAGGAGTTGCCCTCTTGATGATGCTGACAACTGCTTGATTGTCACTTAGCTCTGAGATCCATATGGCATGCTACCAGGGGCGAATTTTCCACTGGGGACAGGGGGGACATGTCCCCCCCACTTTTCAAAACCTTGATTCTGTCCCCCCCCCACTTTTTAAACTGAAAAAATCGTGGGTAAACTGAAAAAATCATGCTTAATACGCTACTGTTTGACCAGCCATCATATTATGGCTGAGAATGTTAATTGAGTTGCTAATTATAAGCTATAGGCTACTCCAAAAGATTGTCACGGATTTCCTCGTCTGTAAAAAGTGCCCGCTCCAGACCCTGAATGCATTTTTAATGGCGCTCTGTATGGAAATTCCCCTTTCCAAGCTGTCCCTGAAGGCAGCACTCACAGTATTGTAACAGCAAATTTAACTTTTGTACTAATATTATTCAGTTTGTGGAGTTATTTTTCTGTGACAAGTATCATCCAAATGTTAATTTAAAATTAGATATTCCTCTAAATCTGGTTAAAAACGTAAAAACTTTTTTGCCAGCCCCTGCCCCTCTAACATTCTCTGCACGTCCCTGCTGCTGTATAAAGGGTTAGGTGAAGAGAGGAAGTGAACATGGTAAGCAGTGAACATGTGTAACGGCTGCAGAATGGTTGCACAATAAAACCAGGGACACCAGGCTTCGGGATCTGCAGTTTATCTATAAAAGATCAGCAGGGGGCACAGTCAATACAGCACAGTGACAAGCTTTCTCTCCGTCCCCACAACAATAGTTCTCCGACTTCTCTTTTTTGCAAATAAACATAAAATAAACATAAAATAACACTGTAATAATTTCAGTGTATACCCTTACTGTATATGGTTACAGAATACATATTTATAGTCAGTAGCTACAATACAAACAAAACAAAAATACTCAATGAGTACATTCATTCTTGTTGAAACAAAATAAAGAATTCGTTTTTAGTCACTGTATCACCCTTTAGTTCAAACATGTAACCATACAAAAATAAATAAATAAAACAAAGTGCATATTTAATGACACTATCTTCAACTTATTAAGCTAAACAAATGCAGTCCTTCATAAAAGTACAGATAACAGTATTAAACAGCAATAGCATTAAACCATACCTATAAAAGATCAGCAGGGGGCACAGTCAATACAGCACAGTGACAAGCTTTCTCTCCGTCCCCTGCAACAGGCCACGCACAATTGAGTGAAAATCAAAGACAATTTCAACAGAAATAAACGTACTTTTCCCACCAAAGCAAATGACAAAACAAATAAAAGCATGTTAGCAATCTTCTATCACAACATATCATACTGTTCCACCCATGGTATGTGACATTTTAACATGCTAAGTTAAACAAGGAAATGAGAGCGGCAACACACGTCTTACCACAACAATAGTTCTCCGACTTCTGCCGGGAGAAGGCGACAACGTCACTTGTGTGTTGTGTTGTAGTGTCACGCTAATTACGGCCCCCCCTGCTACAAGAGGTAAAACGGAACTATATATATGCTCACCTTGTGATATTGACAGAAAAACGATATTGTAACAGAAAATAACTTACACACGTTTTGAGAATGTTCACAAAATAAAAAATAACATGGACAACATTGACTCAGCTACATACTCCCCTCTGAACTTCTCAAAACCGTTCCAGCAAGGGTTAAGAACTGAATTCCGGGTAGCAATTATCCTCTATGCATCTCTAATTGCAACATAAACGCCTCCCAACTAAAAGGGAAAGTGACATAAAGAAATTGGCCAGACTTCTATAATGTCTACTCGCTGAAGAAAGTGCCCTACACACAATCTCATACGGATGATTATTAAATAACTGTTACCCTAACTACTGAGCTCACTCAGAAGATTGAAAGACTATACATTTACCGTGAACATTCACAGCACTATCCTAATGACGTGACAACTGTGTGTGACTACATGAATAAAGTTTTGGCAAACTCACTGACCAAATTGCTTGTTTGTGTGTTCCTCTGCGTCATGTTGTGTATCAATCTGTTAACTGGGTTCACCAACCTGCCCACCCTTGTCCTAATGTGACCTACTGAATCACGTGGGGGAGGTTGTGAGACTACTTTAGGAGTTTCTCTTTTGGCTACTTTAATTTTTGAGTGACAGTCGCCTGGTTCTGACCGTTCTTCACTAAGACCAGTCTCTGCTGCGATACTGCTAGCCGTGTCAGTTTCAATGGGAAGCTCTGTCTCATCCCCAGCACTTTGACTCCCTCTGCTACAAACATCTGTTTTAGGGTTGACACTTACATCTACCCTACCACTGTCACATGTTTGTGGCTTCTGAATGGTTGTTTCAGGGGTTTCAAGGGGCCTTTGAGGGGGTTGGGAGATTGTATGCTCTATCTCTGAAGAGCCATCTGAGGAATCAGTCTGTGCTACCCAGTTGGCGGTGCGTTCTGACCGGTCAAACTCAGAGTCGGCCACCAGGAGGCTTCCATCTAGCTCACCATGTTCTTCACTTGGGGCAGAACCACTGTCAAGGGATGATTCAGTTTCGTGATCTACTTCCACCGGCAAGAAGTTGGCTTGCAAAAGCAGGTTCCTGTGCACGGTTTTCTCCTGCCCAGTGTTGGGATGTCTGATGCGGTATGTGTGGCAGCGTGAGTCTTTGGAGACAACTGTGTAGAGGGCAGACTCCCACCTGTCAGCGAGTTTTCTTCGGCCACGCCCACACCTGTTTGCCACGAGAACCTGATCTCCCTTCTCAATGTCAATGCCTTTTGCTCCTCTGTTGTACAGGCCTGCTTGACGCTGCTGACTGGAATGAGCATTGACTTGGGCCAAGGCAAGAGCTTCCTTGAGGTCGTCCCTCATCCTCTTGACATAACTGTTATAGTCGGTGATGTCATTGTCACGCTCCACATTATGGAAGATAACATCCACTGGCAGCCTGGGAATCCGTCCATACATCAGATAAAAGGGAGCATACCCAGTCGACTCATGAGCTGTACAGTTGTAAGAGAAAGTTAGCGTTTGCAGCATCTGCGGCCATCTCTGTTTATCCCTGGGGGGCAAAGCCCTGATCATATTCCCCAAGGTTCTGTTGAATCTCTCGGTGTGGCCATTCCCCATGGGATGATAGGGTGTTGTTCTTGATTTTTTCACGCCAGCGATCTGCAACAGCTCCTGAATCAACTGGCTTTCAAAATTTGCGCCCTGGTCTGAATGGATCCTTTGTGGGAACCCATAGACGCAAAAATACCTATCCCACAGCTGACGAGCGACTTGTTTGGCGGACTGGTCAGAGCATTTGAAGGCATGGGCCATTTTAGTGAAATGGTCTGTCATCACTAACACATCCACACTCTTTCCCTTGGAATCTTCTGCAGACCAGAAGTCTATACAGACCAGCTCTAGGGGGCTCGTGGTCTTGATGCTCTCAAGCTGGGCCCTTCCATCAGGCTCCAATGTCTTGCTGACAACACAGCGCTTGCAGCATTTCACATATTCTCTGACATCACGCTCCATCTCCGCCCAGAAGAATCTCTGCCTTGTTAGATGTAAGGTCCTACTCTGACCCTGATGGCCAGCATCATCGTGGACACCACGCAGGATACGTTTGACCAAGGAGGAGGGTGCCATGTACTGATGACGTTTCCTTCCAGTTAGTGAGTCCTTGCACACTCTGTACAGCACACCATCGAGCACTGTCAATTTCTGCCATTGCTTCAGGGTTTTGAGCACCAGCATTGACAATCCAGCTTTCTCTCTTCTTGACGGCCGTCTCCCCCGAGTGACAAATGAGATGACCTGCGACAGTGTCACATCTTTTCTCTGTTCATCTTGTAGCTCTTGGAGTGAAAATACGGGCAGTGTGTCCTGACCTGGCGGGACTAGCTTCTCCAGGTCTTGAGCGAGCCAAGAAACCACCCTTTCTCTGAAGCCTTGTTCCCATTCAGCATGACCTGTCAGGACTGCAGACACGGCATCGTCGCTCAGAGAGAGACGCTCCAAGTTCTGTGATGAGAGTGGGAGTTCAACACTGGTGGTTGGCACTGACCCTGAACGCCTCTTGCACTATACCCTCTTGAACTTGTTGTGACTCATCCAACAGCACTTCATATGACTCCTTCATGAGCCTCTGGCAGACACGATTTTGGACAAAGGGCAGCCTGCTCAAGGCATCAGCTACAATGTTCTTGCTGCCAGGTATGTACTTGATGCTGAAGTTGTATGGCGACAATTTAGATATCCATCTTTGCTCAACTGCGTCGAGTTTAGGTTTTGTTAGAATGTAGGTTAGCGGATTATTGTCCGTCCAGATGGTGAAGGTGTGTCCCTTTAGCCAATGGCTAAATTTGTCGCAGACGGACCACTTCAGTGCCAAAAACTCTAGGCGATGAGCCGGGTAGTTTCTTTGAGCACGGTTGAGTGACTTGCTGGCAAATGCGATGGGACGTGCCTTACTTTCTCCCTCTTGAACTTGTGATAATACAGCACCTAAGCCATCTTGAGAGGCGTCTGTAGACAGAAGGAAGGGTCGGCTGAAATCAGGGTGTGCGAGTGTGACAGACTCCATGAGTGCAGTTTTCAGCTGTTCAAATGCGCGGCCATGCTCCTCTCCCCAATCACTTGGATGTAACTTTCTGAATGCAGCAGCAGCTCGCGCATTTCCTTTCTTCCCCTTTGGTGCAGCAGTCAGTGTGAAGAGTGGCTTGGCTATGCGGGAACAATCGTGTATGAACTGCTGATAGTACATGATCATGCCCAGGAACGACTTGATCTTCTTTTGAGAGGGGGTAACGCCATCCTCCATCATAAGATCGGCCTCTGTCACGGAAGCAATGGCCTTGACCTTATCAGGGTCAGTTGACACACCGTGTTCATCCACAACATGCCCCAAGAATCTCACACTCCTCCGGAGCAGCTGACATTTGTGGGGGGCCAGCTTTAATCCATGTTCACGCAGCCTGCTGAAAACTGTTTCAAGCCTCTTGAGGGCTTCGGCTTCGTTGGGGGAATATACGAGCACATCGTCTAAATAGCAGAGCAGGGTCAAGAAGTTCTGGTCACCAAATATACCCATCATGAGACGCATGAAGCTTGCAGGACTGTTGCATAGCCCCTGCGGGAGTCTGTTGAACTCATAGAGCCCCATGGGTGTGGTGAAGGCCGTGAGTTTCTTGTCTTCCTCTGCCATGGTGACGTTATAATAGGCAGAGGTGAGGTCCATGGCACTGAATATGGCGTTACCCCCCAACGCTGCCAAACAGTCTGATTGATGGGGTAAAGGATGGGCATCCTTGATTGTGCGGGCATTTAACCAGCGGTAGTCCACGCATATTCTAAGGTCCCCATTCTTCTTCCATACAAGCACTAGTGGGGATGCCCATTCACTGTTGGACTTGCGGATGAGTTCCCGTTCCTCCATCTCGGACAGTACCTGTCGGAGCTTGTGGTAATGCCCTGGTGGCACACGCCGGTATGGGAGTCTGAATGGCCGCACATCAGACATGTGGATGCGGTGGACAAAATCCTTAGCCAGCCCACAATCAAGCTTACTCCTTGAGAAGACGTCATCATACTTGTTGATCAGTTGCAGCAGTTGTGATTTCCAGTGATCGGACACCTCACATGCGTCAATATCTAGATCATCCAATCCCAGGTTATGTAGACTGTTACGAAAATTGGGACAAGGAGCGGAACCGGAGCTACTGGCCCCTTCACCATTTACTGTCTGACTTTGCACTGTGACTTTTTCGACTGGCGTTTGTTCAGGGGTCATGTCTAGGTCCTCAACGGCTATGCAGGTGGTCACATCTGCCACCTTGGTGTTCCGCTTTAATGTTACGACCTTGTCAGAGGTGTTTAGGATCCTGACGGGGACCCATCTGTCACCATTCATAGAGGCTACCGATCTGCAGACCATTATGTCTTTCTTGTGAGTCTGTGCTTTTGGTGGCTCAACCAGAATGGCACTGCCTTCGGAAAGGGGTGAGGCTGCAGGTAACTTGCCCCAGACCAGGTGCTCTTGTTTAGGGAGAAGAGTTACTGCCTTCATCAGTTTAACAGTCCCAAGGAAGTCTGGTATTGTATCGCCCCTCCATCTGTTGATGCCAGACAACATGCTGAGGAACTGCATTATCTCTGGTGCGTTTGCGGACTCAGGTTTGCTCAGAACCTGCCAGAAGTTGGGAGACTGTTTGAACTGCTTTATGAGGTGTTTAATTACATTTGTGCCCAGGATCACTGGATCCTTCTGCCCGGGAACGACTAAGGCAGGCACACTGAACGTGCAGCCGTACACGTCCATCTTCAGGTTGTGGATGCATTTGGGCTTGACTTGGATTCCACCACAGCCAACAAGCCTGATATTAGTGTGGAGACCGTTGGGCTCTGTTGCTGATCCGGCATCCTTAAGCAGCTGTTCAGCCTCTTCACTAATGGTACAGGCCATGGAGCCAGTATCTAGCAGAGCTTGCAGTGAAACTTTATCATTGACTTGTGCATTGGTGTAGAACAGACTGTCAGATCCTAAGCGCTGGCACCAGGAAGTGATGGCTATGGCAAATGTAAAGAAAGTGGAGGAGAAAATCAGTGTCCCAGGAGCAGAGCATGAGGATAACACTACAATTGCAAATACCATCAACAAACACCTTGCTCGTATCTCCACTGCTCTCCCCCCTCTGAATATGGAAGAACTCCCAGCCTTCCTTCCTCACAAGAACGCCATACCCCCCATTACTGATTGGGATGTTTACACTGCCCTGTCCACAGTGAAAACCTCAAAAGCCCCAGGCCCTGACAAAGCACCTCAAAAGCTTTTGAAAGAGTTTGCCTGTGAACTTAGCCCCCCCTTCTGTCACATCCTCAACTGCTCTTTTAGTGAGGGGAAGGTTCCTAAACAGTGGCGTGAAGCTGAGGTCATCCCAATACCCAAATCACGCCCTGCCCACATAGACCAATTAAGACCAATATCACTGACATCTCAGTTTGCCAAGATAGCTGAAAAATGTGCCCTCCAGTGGATTTTAAAGGACATTACATTTGATTCCAGACAGTTTGGCAGCCTTAAGGGTCGGTCTACCACACACGCTCTTGTCAGCCTCATAGATAGTCTGTATAAAAACACTGACCAGGCTAGCTCAATCTGCTCCCTCGTAGCTACAGACTTTAGCAAGGCTTTCGACAGAGTTAACCATAACATAGCCATCAGTAAAATACTTGCAATGGGACTAAGACCTGAACTAGCCCTATGGCTCTGTAATTTCATCTCTGACAGAAGGCAGAGGGTCCGCTACCAGGGTGCACTATCTGAATGGGAGCATCTTTCATGTGGTGTTGCCCAAGGGACATTGCTCGGAGCAGTACTCTTCCTGGCGCTTATTGACGATGCTGCCCAGGACTCCACCTGCCCTGTATGGAAGTATGTAGACGACATGAACCTGCTGGAAGCTAGAAAACACATGCAACCATCACAATTACAAAGCCAACTTGACAATCTCCATACATGGACAACCTCCAATGACATGCTTCTCAATGAGAAGAAATGTCTGGTCATGCATATAACATTCAGCAGAAACCCACCTTCACCTCCACCGCTCTCCATCAACAACACTGTTCTTAAAGCTGTCCCTAAACTCAAAATCCTTGGCCTCATCATTCAGAATGACCTTCGCTGGAACAGCCAGGTGGATGCCATAACATCAAATGCAAATAGGAAATTGTTCTTCTTGAAGCGCCTCAGGCGTTTTTCTGTCTCCACTGATGACCTTCTAACCATATACCTTGGATATGTACGACCTTTACTGGAGTATGGTGCCCCCATCTGGAATGCTGGCATCACACAAGCTCTTTCATCCCAATTGGAGCGGGTACAGAAGAGGGCCTGTCGCATCATCCTCGGCCCCAACTATGACCACTACTCAACCGCCCTGTTAAAGCTAGGGCTCACTGACCTGGCTTCCCGACGTGAGCAGATCTGTCTGTCATTTGCCCAAAACCTCCAAACCTCCCAATTCGCCAACTGGCTACCCCCAACACGTCTGCAGATCTCTGGCCGTATAACCCGGAACTGTCATAAACTGAACAATCCCCTCACAAAAACACGCCGCCATCAGAACTCTCCCATACCATATCTGACTAGACTCCTGAACCAACATATTATCCCATAACATGTCCTGTTGATTTAGTTTGCTCTTGTCTATGCCTGAAGTCCCATTTTAGTTATGTGCTGTTTTGAATTTTAACTTGTGTCGATGTCTGCTTTTTAACCTGTAAATTGGTAATTAATTCAGCCTACGGACTGCTATATGCCAATAAAGTACTACTACTACTACTTTTAGATGTATCAAGCTTGGTTATGTTTTGGAACAATACAACAGTATCAGGTGGGGCAGATTTTAGGCTTTCTGCATACACAGACTGCATGTCCTCTTCGTCACTAGAGTTGAGGGTGTCATCACGGTCACTCACACTGTCCCCTCTCAGGTGTGAGCGACTTAGTTTCCCTGATCGGGTGATCTGCCATCTCGTTGCACAGCAGTGGCTTTGGGGCAGTCTCTTCGCTGATGCCCTACTTCTAGGCAGCCCAGACATCTCCTTTCTCTCATGCAGTGTGTTCGTGTAGAGTGAGAGTTGTTGCCACAGACTCGGCATGAGGTGAAATGATCTGGGGGGGGGAATTGGGGTCTAGCCGCATCCGCCGGCTGGCTGGTACGCTCTAACACTCTCTCTAACATGCTTAGCACACGCTCTAGGGCACCCTGTTCTGACGCAGCTGCTTCATTTGGCTTGGCTGAATTAGTCGGGGTGTATTTGACTGTGTTAATTTGAGCATATTTGGGTTCAGGTTCTGGGGGATTAATAGCTGCTACAGCTGTGGCTACCTGGAGGACATGTGCATTGGCCATGTTTGCGTTTGACTTCTTCACATGATACTCCCTTTGGTGTTCATCGATGGTCTCCTGCACCTCTGTGAGGGACCACTTACTTATGGGCTTACATTTGAAAACGCAGGCGAGACTAGGATCAGGGCAGGTTCGAATGAACATCATAGCTATTTCTGTATCCATATTGTCCATTTTACCCCCCTGACGCTTCAAGTGCCTGTCGGCTGCCTCGGCAGCTGTATTAAGCCTAACCCAGTAATCAACTAGTGGCTCTTTTACTGTGGGCTGTGTGGCATAGAAATCGGCTAGTGGTAGACAGGACCCAGGGGTCTCGCTAAAGTAGCGGCTCAGTATGCTATATATTGCCTCAGGGCCAGCTGCTAAGCTGCTTTTCAATCCTACTTTGACAATACTTTTAGCCTTGCCAAGAAGATGGCTCAGAATCTCATCTTTCTGTTCGTTGGTTGAGACACTTTTCTTGTGCAAATACACCTCCATTATATCTATCCATTCTTGAACAGAATATTTGTCGTCGCCATCGCCACGATACATGGGAGGCTCCTTGATATCAGACCTGACTACCAGACTTACTTTGGAAAAGTCAATGGTTGTGTCTGATGCACCAACTCTAACTGGTTTCACTGATGGAGGCTGATTCGGGGTGAGTGGGGACTGACTGGCTATCAAGCGGCTGGCTATTGACTCACCAATCTGACTCCCTAGCTCACCGATGAGGTCACGTAACTGTTGGGTGGTGTTCTCATTGTTGACATTAGGGGTGGAAAACTGAGGCACAGGTGGAGGAGTTTCAGTGATATCGTCTAATGTCTCATCAACGGTTAACATTGCAGCCCTACTCCGAACTGCCCCATCTGTGCTAAACCACGGGCTTCCCATCCCAACACCGGGTGTGAAATTACTGAACGTATCCTGACCTCTGCCTGCCATCTCACACAGTACATATAAAAGGTGTAGAAAACAAATCAACGTTAAAATTGTTTTACAAATTTCACAGAAAAAAAAATATAACTTGTGCAATTTTTTTTTTTTTTTTTATATAGTTTTATCCTGAACACCTGTGTTATACTGAATATTAGCAATCACTTCTACAGCTAACAGAATCCACGGGTCCACCAACTTAGTATCCCAGACGTCACAAGCACACAGCTGAACCCCAGCGATCGGCGGTGGCTGACCAATGGATCCGGGTCACGGCACCAGTTTTATGTAACGGCTGCAGAATGGTTGCACAATAAAACCAGGGACACCAGGCTTCAGGATCTGCAGTTTATCTATAAAAGATCAGCAGGGGGCACAGTCAATACAGCACAGTGACAAGCTTTCTCTCCGTCCCCACAACAATACTGCCCTGCAAAGCTAAAAGGGGGTAACTCGCCAGAGTGTAGAACTGAGAAAAATGACTTTAAAGTTTTGTTGTTGTCCAGCCAAATGTATTGTAGGAAGAAAACTGGAAATGTGTTAATTATTTGTTTATTTAATGTAGTTATTTATCTACATAATTGTTTGTATCTCAAACTTGACCTTTGACCCTTATTTGGAAGTTACCTTACTCTGGCTTTGCATTGTCTGCAAAATAATAAGGGGTAATGCCAAGCAAAAAGACAGTAACTTCAATTTGATCCTTCACTTGGTTGCTTATCACTATATAAAACCACTATATATGATAATAATGATAACATAGACATTAAGTCTCATGTTCATGGCACAATTACGCTTAATATAATATGCGTATAAATTTAATATAACTACATTATCAGGCCGCTACACATCTTTCGGGCCTAGTTTGGTGGGACTCTTGTTGGCCCGTTGTGTGTCTGTGAGTTGGCACCTCGGGGGTTAATGTTGTATGAGCTGGCTCCTCGGGGGTTGATGTCATATGAGCTGGCACATCTGGGGTTTATTTCATATGAGCGGCACCTCGGGGGTTAATGTTGTATGAGCTGGCACCTTGGGGGATAATGTTGTATGAGCTGGCACCTCTGGGGTTAATTTCATATGAGCGGTGCCTCTGGGGTTAATGTGGTATGAGCTGGTGCCTCGGGGGTTAATGTCATATGAGCTGGCACCTCTGGGGTTAATTTCATATGAGCGGTGCCTCTGGGGTTAATGTGGTATGAGCTGGTGCCTCAGCGGTTAATGTCGTATAAGCTGGCACCTCCGGGGTTAATTTCATATGCGCGGTGCCTCGGGGTTAATGTGGTATGAGCTGGCGCCTCGGGGGTTAATGTCATATGAGTTGGCGCCTCAGGAGTTAATGTTGTACGAGCTGGCACCACAGTAATATTTGTATGAGCTGGCGCATCGGGGTTAATGTGGTATGAGCTGGCGCCTCGGGGGGTTAATGTCGTATGAGCTGGCGCCTCAGGGGTTAATGTGGTATGAGCTGGCGCCTCGGGGGTTAATGTCATATGAGTTGGCGTCTCTGGGGATAATGTTGTACGAGCTGGAGCCTCGGGGGTAAATGTGGTATGAGCTGGTGCCTCGGGGGTTAATGTCATATGAGGTGCCTTGTGGGTTAATGTATAAGGGTTAGGGGGTTAATGCCGTATGAGCTGGCAACCTTGGGAGTTAATGTGGGTGCCTGTGTGGGTGGGGGTGGTATTGGTCCGATGTCACAATCATGACATTAGGCCTGCCCAGTAATGTAACTCATACCTCAACTCAACCTGAGCATTCTGGTGAGTTACCCCCTTTTTGCGTTGCAGGGCAGAACATTCAGAGTGCAGTCAAACCAAACCAAACAACCGTAACTGATGTTACCTCAGTCTTGCTTGGCTTTTCTAGGGCTTTTGGAAGTTACTGTAAATATGACCCCCAATTTTCTCCAAAAAACAACACAATTGACTCAAGATATTTTTCCACATGATAAAGCAGATCTTCAATGTTCCAAAAATGACAAAAACTCATTTTTGACAAAAATTGAGTTACCCCCTTTTAGCTTTGCAGGGCAGAATAGTTCTCCGACTTCTCTTTTTTGCAAATAAACATAAAATAAACATAAAATAACACTGTAATAATTTCAGTGTATACCCTTACTGTATATGGTTACAGAATACATATTTATAGTCAGTAGCTACAATACAAACAAAACAAAAATACTCAATGAGTACATTCATTCTTGTTGAAACAAAATAAAGAATTCGTTTTTAGTCACTGTATCACCCTTTAGTTCAAACATGTAACCATACAAAAATAAATAAATAAAACAAAGTGCATATTTAATGACACTATCTTCAACTTATTAAGCTAAACAAATGCAGTCCTTCATAAAAGTACAGATAACAGTATTAAACAGCAATAGCATTAAACCATACCTATAAACAGTGTGCGAACTATACTGTGGCTTTCGGGGGAGCCGACTTTTGAGGGGCTCAAATTCATAAAAGGGCACTACAGCCGCCGTCCGAAGGGCGGCGGCGGAAATTTGAGGCAATTTGAAGGCCAATTTAGGGGTATAACTCATTTTAAATCAGCACGCTCAGAGACACGGATACAGCTCTTGTCTGTTCCACTTTTCTCTCCAAGAGAGAAAAGCGCGCTACGCACACAGAGAGGGAGGGAGGACACAGAGAGGGAGGGAGGGTGAGAGAGAGCACAGAAAGGCGAAACGGGCGCACTGCTCTCCATATACACTGCATCCACATTCACAAGAACATGATATCTCTGCCCAACACTTTTATCCACTCCATAACGCACATGTCCCACTCACTGTGAAGTTCCTGACGCATTCCATCTCACAAACAGTCCTCCATATGCGGGAGGACTCAGAGGTAGGCTATTCCAGCTTCACCTCGTCGTCACTTTTTCCACATCTGCGTTTGAAGTAGAAGCGACTTGTTGCTGTTCAACTGACGGCTGCTTCCATTTCTTCGTGAATGTAAAGTTTGTCAAACTGCCTTGTTTTATTTTTTGTCATCTTGCTGTTGTTTTAAATCTGACCTGCCCGCGTGAGTGACGTTTGATTTGCACCTGCGCCGCCACGCTTCGATGTGGTGATGATAAGAATAACATGCATGTCGGTATAGGGGCTTACAGTGAATTTGACAGTGATTGAGCACACTCTGAATCATACGATTAAAATAGCGTAATTTTACGCATTATTCACTATGAAGGTACAGAAAAAGAAATAGAAAATACATGGGGTAATATATATTAGTCAATAATTTAGAGACCCCCCCAAATTTCACAAGTCAGCCTTTCAGGGGGTCTACTACTTCTTTAAGGGGAGCCAAAGCCCCCCCAGCTCCCCCGTAGTTCGCACCCTGCCTATAAAAGATCAGCAGGGGGCACAGTCAATACAGCACAGTGACAAGCTTTCTCTCCGTCCCCTGCAACAGGCCACGCACAATTGAGTGAAAATCAAAGACAATTTCAACAGAAATAAACGTACTTTTCCCACCAAAGCAAATGACAAAACAAATAAAAGCATGTTAGCAATCTTCTATCACAACATATCATACTGTTCCACCCCTGGTATGTGACATTTTAACATGCTAAGTTAAACAAGGAAATGAGAGCGGCAACACACGTCTTACCACAACAATAGTTCTCCGACTTCTGCCGGGAGAAGGCGACAACGTCACTTGTGTGTTGTGTTGTAGTGTCACGCTAATTACGGCCCCCCCTGCTACAAGAGGTAAAACGGAACTATATATATGCTCACCTTGTGATATTGACAGAAAAACGATATTGTAACAGAAAATAACTTACACACGTTTTGAGAATGTTCACAAAATAAAAAATAACATGGACAACATTGACTCAGCTACACATGGTTGAATTTAAAATAAACCACACTAATAATAATAATAATGATAATAATAATAATACAACCAACGTGATTTCAATATGGCTCTGGCTTTCACATCAGTATTGTTCTATGCCTTGTTCATGTCACCTGCTTTCATATCAGAGCTCTGATGAGTTGGAGGAGGTGGTGTCTAAAAGGCATGTATTTAGTGGTGTGTGTAGTTCTTCATAGATCTAGCCTCTTAATCTTCCCCTCAGAGTGCACCAAATTGATGCATTTTACTTTAAAATGTAAAAAGAAAATCTTCCGGGGGGACATGCCCCCGGACCCCTCTAGAGGGTCGGCGCTCCACATTTTATTGTGTCCCCCCAACTTGTGAAACCAGGTATTCGCCCTTGTACTACCATGATGCAGCACTGAAGATTAATCAAAACCAGAGCGCACGGCGCTAATTTGGCGTGTACGAAGATAGGGACCACTGAGTCTAACAGCCCAAACACACCAGACGCCTATCCTACACTGAAGCAACGCCTCACGGAGGGAGTTTCATTTCGGTGTCCTCGTTAACAGGGGAAACCGCGATCACACCGGCCGCAGCGCGTTGCCTCGCCTCTATTTTTAACGCGAGCCGCGAGCAGTATGCGAGCAGCAGGCATGAAGTCAATACAAATTGTGAGTGGGGTGGGGCCAAACAGCGAGGCGTGGATCAAAACAGAGTGCTTCTGGTATGAATGGCAAGGCTCCTGCTCAATGCTTCCGTGAAGCACAGCTTCTGAGATGCCTTTGGTGTGAACCAAGAAATACTCCATGTTTTGTTTCCTGTTACGTTGACTCCCTTTTTTCTCTTTACATATTTTATTAGATGTCTGTCTGCTGCCGTGTAAGGTAAGACTCGAAATCCATCACGCTGGTTTGTATACTCCTCTCATTACTTTTCTTTTGGGGATATTCCATTCTACTCTCCATATACTCATATACTTGAATAATTATTTTTGTCAGATTATTGAATGATTTAGTTGTAGGCCATGTTCTAAGCGGGATAATGTATATTGAGGCGGTGATTACGGGGGAAATAATGACCGACAGGTGGATTGAGCCCGACGCGCCAGCGGAGGGCTTAATCGTTCACCTGAAGGTTACATATACTCTCGGCTCTCTACCCTCTTCATAATCATGATATATACTCTCAGCTCTCTACCCTCTTCATAATCATGATATATACTCTCAGCTCTCTACCCTCTTCATAATCATGATATATACTCTCGGCTCTCTACCCTCTTCATAATCATGATATATACTCTCAGCTCTCTACCCCCTTCATAATCATGATATATACTCTCGGCTCTCTACCCTCTTCATAATCATGATATATACTCTTGGCTCTCTACCCCCTTCATAATCATGATATATACTCTCGGCTCTCTACCCCCTTCATAATCATGATATATACTCTCAGCTCTCTACCCTCTTCATAATCATGATATATACTCTTGGCTCTCTACCCTCGTCATAATCATGATATATACTCTCGTCTCTCTACCCCCTTCATAATCATGCTATATACTCTCAGCTCTCTACCCCCTTCATAATCATGATATATACCCTCGTCTCTCTACCCCCTTCATAATCATGATATATACTCTCGTCTCTCTACCCCCTTCATAATCATGATATATACTCTCAGCTCTCTACCCCCTTCATAATCATGATATATACTCTTGGCTCTCTACCCCCTTCATAATCATGCTATATACTCTCAGCTCTCTACCCCCTTCATAATCATGATATATACCCTCGTCTCTCTACCCCCTTCATAATCATGATATATACCCTCGTCTCTCTACCCCCTTCATAATCATGATATATACTCTCAGCTCTCTACCCTCTTCATAATCATGATATATACTCTTGGCTCTCTACCCTCTTCATAATCATGATATATACTCTCAGCTCTCTACCCTCTTCATAATCATGATATATACTCTCAGCTCTCTACCCCCTTCATAATCATGATATATACTCTCGTCTCTCTACCCCCTTCATAATCATGATATATACTCTCATCTCTCTACCCCCTTCATAATCATGATATATACTCTCAGCTATCTACCCCCTTCATAATCATGATATATACTCTCAGCTCTCTACCCCCTTCATAATCATGATATATACTCTCGTCTCTCTACCCCCTTCATAATCATGATATATACTCTCAGCTCTCTACCCCCTTCATAATCATGTTATATACTCTCGTCTCTCTACCCCCTTCATAATCATGATATATACGATCAGCTCTCTACCCCCTTCATAATCATGATATATACTCTTGGCTCTCTACCCCCTTCATAATCATGATATATACTCTCGTCTCTCTACCCCCTTCATAATCATGATATATACTCTCGTCTCTCTACCCCCTTCATAATCATGATATATACTCTCGTCTCTCTACCCCCTTCATAATCATGATATATACTCTTGTCTCTCTACCCCCTTCATAATCATGATATATACTCTCAGCTCTCTACCCTCTTCATAATCATGATATATACTCTTGGCTCTCTACCCTCTTCATAATCATGATATATACTCTCGGCTCTCTACCCCCTTCATAATCATAATATATACTCTAGTCTCTCTACCCCCTTCATAATCACGATACTCTCGGCTCTCTACCCCCTTCATAATCATGATATATACTCTCAGCTCTCTACCCTCTTCATAATCATGATATATACTCTAGTCTCTCTACCCCCTTCATAATCACGATACTCTCGGCTCTCTACCCCCTTCATAATCATGATATATACTCTTGGCTCTCTACCCTCTTCATAATCATGATATATACTCTCAGCTCTCTACCCCCTTCATAATCATGATACTCTCGGCTCTCTACCCCCTTCATAATCATGATATATACTCTCAGCTCTCTACCCTCTTCATAATCATGATATATACTCTTGGCTCTCTACCCCCTTCATAATCATGATATATACTCTTGGCTCTCTACCCCCTTCATAATCATGATATATACTCTCGGCTCTCTACCCTCTTCATAATCATGATATATACTCTTGGCTCTCTACCCTCGTCATAATCATGATATATACTCTCGTCTCTCTACCCCCTTCATAATCATGCTATATACTCTCAGCTCTCTACCCCCTTCATAATCATGATATATACCCTCGTCTCTCTACCCCCTTCATAATCATGATATATACTCTCGTCTCTCTACCCCCTTCATAATCATGATATATACTCTCAGCTCTCTACCCCCTTCATAATCATGATATATACTCTCAGCTCTCTACCCCCTTCATAATCATGATATATACTCTCAGCTCTCTACCCCCTTCATAATCATGATATATACTCTCAGCTCTCTACCCCCTTCATAATCATGATATATACTCTCGTCTCTCTACCCCCTTCATAATCATGATATATACTCTCAGCTATCTACCCCCTTCATAATCATGATATATACTCTCAGCTCTCTACCCCCTTCATAATCATGATATATACTCTCGTCTCTCTACCCCCTTCATAATCATGATATATACTCTCAGCTCTCTACCCCCTTCATAATCATGTTATATACTCTCGTCTCTCTACCCCCTTCATAATCATGATATATACGATCAGCTCTCTACCCCCTTCATAATCATGATATATACTCTTGGCTCTCTACCCCCTTCATAATCATGATATATACTCTCGTCTCTCTACCCCCTTCATAATCATGATATATACTCTCGTCTCTCTACCCCCTTCATAATCATGATATATACTCTCGTCTCTCTACCCCCTTCATAATCATGATATATACTCTCGGCTCTCTACCCCCTTCATAATCATGATATATACTCTCGGCTCTCTACCCCCTTCATAATCATGATATATACTCTCGGCTCTCTACCCCCTTCATAATCATGATATATACTCTCGTCTCTCTACCCCCTTCATAATCATGATATATACTCTCGGCTCTCTACCCCCTTCATAATCATGATATATACTCTCGGCTCTCTACCCCCTTCATAATCATGATATATACTCTTGGCTCTCTACCCCCTTCATAATCATGATATATACTCTCAGCTCTCTACCGCCTTCATAATCATGATACTCTCGGCTCTCTACCCCCTTCATAATCATGATATATACTCTCAGCTCTCTACCCCCTTCATAATCATGATATATACTCTCAGCTCTCTACCCCCTTCATAATCATGATACTCTCGGCTCTCTACCCCCTTCATAATCATGATATATACTCTCGTCTCTCTACCCCCTTCATAATCACGATACTCTCGGCTCTCTACCCCCTTCATAATCATGATATATACTCTCGGCTCTCTACCCCCTTCATAATCATGATATATACTCTCAGCTCTCTACCCCCTTCATAATCATGATACTCTCGGCTCTCTACCCCCTTCATAATCATGATATATACTCTCAGCTCTCTACCCCCTTCATAATCATGATACTCTCGGCTCTCTACCCCCTTCATAATCATAATATATACTCTAGTCTCTCTACCCCCTTCATAATCACGATACTCTCGGCTCTCTACCCCCTTCATAATCATGATATATACTCTCAGCTCTCTACCCCCTTCATAATCATGATATATACTCTCAGCTCTCTACCCCCTTCATAATCATGATATATACTCTCGTCTCTCTACCCCCTTCATAATCATGATATATACTCTCAGCTATCTACCCCCTTCATAATCATGATATATACTCTCAGCTCTCTACCCCCTTCATAATCATGATATATACTCTCGTCTCTCTACCCCCTTCATAATCATGATATATACTCTCAGCTCTCTACCCCCTTCATAATCATGTTATATACTCTCGTCTCTCTACCCCCTTCATAATCATGATATATACGATCAGCTCTCTACCCCCTTCATAATCATGATATATACTCTTGGCTCTCTACCCCCTTCATAATCATGATATATACTCTCGTCTCTCTACCCCCTTCATAATCATGATATATACTCTCGTCTCTCTACCCCCTTCATAATCATGATATATACTCTCGTCTCTCTACCCCCTTCATAATCATGATATATACTCTCGGCTCTCTACCCCCTTCATAATCATGATATATACTCTCGGCTCTCTACCCCCTTCATAATCATGATATATACTCTCGGCTCTCTACCCCCTTCATAATCATGATATATACTCTCGTCTCTCTACCCCCTTCATAATCATGATATATACTCTCGGCTCTCTACCCCCTTCATAATCATGATATATACTCTCGGCTCTCTACCCCCTTCATAATCATGATATATACTCTTGGCTCTCTACCCCCTTCATAATCATGATATATACTCTCAGCTCTCTACCGCCTTCATAATCATGATACTCTCGGCTCTCTACCCCCTTCATAATCATGATATATACTCTCAGCTCTCTACCCCCTTCATAATCATGATATATACTCTCAGCTCTCTACCCCCTTCATAATCATGATACTCTCGGCTCTCTACCCCCTTCATAATCATGATATATACTCTCGTCTCTCTACCCCCTTCATAATCACGATACTCTCGGCTCTCTACCCCCTTCATAATCATGATATATACTCTCGGCTCTCTACCCCCTTCATAATCATGATATATACTCTCAGCTCTCTACCCCCTTCATAATCATGATACTCTCGGCTCTCTACCCCCTTCATAATCATGATATATACTCTCAGCTCTCTACCCCCTTCATAATCATGATACTCTCGGCTCTCTACCCCCTTCATAATCATAATATATACTCTAGTCTCTCTACCCCCTTCATAATCACGATACTCTCGGCTCTCTACCCCCTTCATAATCATGATATATACTCTCAGCTCTCTACCCTCTTCATAATCATGATATATACTCTTGGCTCTCTACCCTCTTCATAATCATGATACTCTCGGCTCTCTACCCCCTTCATAATCATGATATATACTCTCAGCTCTCTACCCTCTTCATAATCATGATA
This sequence comes from Poromitra crassiceps, assembly GCF_964638095.1. Taxonomy (NCBI): domain Eukaryota; kingdom Metazoa; phylum Chordata; class Actinopteri; order Beryciformes; family Melamphaidae; genus Poromitra; species Poromitra crassiceps. The sequence continues at coordinate 63,267,563 of NC_139625.1, forward strand.
TATACTCTTGGCTCTCTACCCCCTTCATAATCATGATATATACTCTTGGCTCTCTACCCCCTTCATAATCATGATATATACTCTCAGCTCTCTACCCCCTTCATAATCATGATATATACTCTCGTCTCTCTACCCTCTTCATAATCATGATATATACTCTCGTCTCTCTACCCCCTTCATAATCATGATATATACTCTCAGCTCTCTACCCCCTTCATAATCATGATATATACTCTCAGCTCTCTACCCTCTTCATAATCATGATATATACCCTCGTCTCTCTACCCTCTTCATAATCATGATATATACTCTCGTCTCTCTACCCCCTTCATAATCATGATATATACTCTCGTCTCTCTACCCCCTTCATAATCATGATATATACTCTCGTCTCTCTACCCCCTTCATAATCATGATATATACTCTCAGCTCTCTACCCCCTTCATAATCATGATATATACTCTCGTCTCTCTACCCCCTTCATAATCATGATTTTTTTTTTTTTATTATTTAACCTTTATTTAACCAGGTCGGTCCCATTGAGATACAAAGACCTCTTTTTCAAGGGAAGCCTGGCCAAGATAGCAGCATAAAAGAAATAAAGTTACAACATTAAAACAAACAAATACCAATGCACAAACATGCAATAAAACAGGCAAAAGCAGTTACAACGTTCATAAAAAACATGTGCAAATACGAAAAGAATCTACTTCTATGACCTTCATTAGATTTTTGAAAGTTCCAAGTGGAACAAGTTCCTTCAGTTTGAGGTTGCTCTGAAGTGAGTTCCAAGCTGTAGGGGCAGAATACATGAAAGCATGTTTGCCAAGATCCGTACGATTTTTTTTTATATATACGATCTATACGATCTATACGATATATACGATCAGCTCTCTACCCCCTTCATAATCATGATATACTCTCAGCTCTCTACCCCCTTCATAATCATGATACTCTCGGCTCTCTACCCCCTTCATAATCATAATATATACTCTCGTCTCTCTACCCCCTTCATAATCACGATACTCTCGGCTCTCTACCCCCTTCATAATCATGATATATACTCTCAGCTCTCTACCCCCTTCATAATCATGATATATACTCTCAGCTCTCTACCCCCTTCATAATCATGATATATACTCTCGTCTCTCTACCCCCTTCATAATCATGATATATACTCTCGTCTCTCTACCCCCTTCATAATCATGATATATACTCTCGTCTCTCTACCCCCTTCATAATCATGATATATACTCTCAGCTCTCTACCCTCTTCATAATCATGATATATACTCTTGGCTCTCTACCCTCTTCATAATCATGCTACTCTCGGCTCTCTACCCCCTTCATAATCATGATATATACTCTCAGCTCTCTACCCTCTTCATAATCATGATATATACTCTTGGCTCTCTACCCTCTTCATAATCATGATACTCTCGGCTCTCTACCCCCTTCATAATCATGATATATACTCTCAGCTCTCTACCCTCTTCATAATCATGATATATACTCTTGGCTCTCTACCCTCTTCATAATCATGATACTCTCGGCTCTCTACCCCCTTCATAATCATGATATATACTCTTGGCTCTCTACCCTCTTCATAATCATGATATATACTCTCAGCTCTCTACCCGCTTCATAATCATGATATATACTCTTGGCTCTCTACCCTCTTCATAATCATGATATATACTCTCAGCTCTCTACCCCCTTCATAATCATGATATATACTCTCAGCTCTCTACCCCCTTCATAATCATGATATATACTCTCAGCTCTCTACCCTCTTCATAATCATGATATATACTCTCAGCTCTCTACCCCCTTCATAATCATGATATATACTCTCAGCTCTCTACCCTCTTCATAATCATGATATATACTCTTGGCTCTCTACCCCCTTCATAATCATGATATATACTCTCAGCTCTCTACCCCCTTCATAATCATGATATATACTCTCAGCTCTCTACCCTCTTCATAATCATGATACTCTCGGCTCTCTACCCCCTTCATAATCATGATATACAGTATACTCTTGGCTCTCTACCCCCTTCATAATCATGATATACAGTATACTCTTGGCTCTCTACCCCCTTCATAATCATGATATACAGTATACTCTTGGCTCTCTACCCCCTTCATAATCATGATATATACTCTCGTCTCTCTACCCCCTTCATAATCATGATATATACTCTCAGCTCTCTACCCTCTTCATAATCATGATATATACTCTTGGCTCTCTACCCTCTTCATAATCATGCTACTCTCGGCTCTCTACCCCCTTCATAATCATGATATATACTCTCAGCTCTCTACCCTCTTCATAATCATGATATATACTCTTGGCTCTCTACCCTCTTCATAATCATGATACTCTCGGCTCTCTACCCCCTTCATAATCATGATATATACTCTCAGCTCTCTACCCTCTTCATAATCATGATATATACTCTTGGCTCTCTACCCTCTTCATAATCATGATACTCTCGGCTCTCTACCCCCTTCATAATCATGATATATACTCTTGGCTCTCTACCCTCTTCATAATCATGATATATACTCTCAGCTCTCTACCCGCTTCATAATCATGATATATACTCTTGGCTCTCTACCCTCTTCATAATCATGATATATACTCTCAGCTCTCTACCCCCTTCATAATCATGATATATACTCTCAGCTCTCTACCCCCTTCATAATCATGATATATACTCTCAGCTCTCTACCCTCTTCATAATCATGATATATACTCTCAGCTCTCTACCCCCTTCATAATCATGATATATACTCTCAGCTCTCTACCCTCTTCATAATCATGATATATACTCTTGGCTCTCTACCCCCTTCATAATCATGATATATACTCTCAGCTCTCTACCCCCTTCATAATCATGATATATACTCTCAGCTCTCTACCCTCTTCATAATCATGATACTCTCGGCTCTCTACCCCCTTCATAATCATGATATACAGTATACTCTTGGCTCTCTACCCCCTTCATAATCATGATATACAGTATACTCTTGGCTCTCTACCCCCTTCATAATCATGATATACAGTATACTCTTGGCTCTCTACCCCCTTCATAATCATGATATATACTCTCAGCTCTCTACCCCCTTCATAATCATGATATATACTCTCAGCTCTCTACCCTCTTCATAATCATGATATATACTCTTGGCTCTCTACCCCCTTCATAATCATGATATATACTCTTGGCTCTCTACCCCCTTCATAATCATGATATATACTCTCAGCTCTCTACCCCCTTCATAATCATGATATACAGTATACTCTTGGCTCTCTACCCCCTTCATAATCATGATATACAGTATACTCTTGGCTCTCTACCCCCTTCATAATCATGATATATACTCTCAGCTCTCTACCCCCTTCATAATCATGATATATACTCTCAGCTCTCTACCCCCTTCATAATCATGATATATACTCTCAGCTCTCTACCCCCTTCATAATCACGATATATACTCTCAGCTCTCTACCCCCTTCATAATCATGATATATACTCTCAGCTCTCTACCCCCTTCATAATCACGATATATACTCTCAGCTCTCTACCCCCTTCATAATCACGATATATACTCTCAGCTCTCTACCCCCTTCATAATCATGATATATACTCTCAGCTCTCTACCCTCTTCATAATCATGATATATACTCTCGGCTCTCTACCCCCTTCATAATCATGATATATACTCTCAGCTCTCTACCCCCTTCATAATCACGATACTCTCGGCTCTCTACCCTCTTCATAATCATGATATATACTCTTGGCTCTCTACCCCCTTCATAATCATGATATATACTCTCAGCTCTCTACCCCCTTCATAATCACGATACTCTCGGCTCTCTACCCTCTTCATAATCATGATATATACTCTTGGCTCTCTACCCCCTTCATAATCATGATATATACTCTCAGCTCTCTACCCTCTTCATAATCACGATACTCTCTGCTCTCTACCCCCTTCGTAATCATATAGAGAGGCAAAGTGAATGTCACTTCCTGCTTTTCTCCCTGTACCAGCCGCTGAAAAAATATGAATGGCGGTGAACGGAGAATAACGTTACTTTGCTGATCCCGTTTGAATTGTGCCACGGGGTGCCAATGTTAATTTTGTCGATTTAAAACATAACTTTGCATGTCAACAAAGTTGCTGTTTGTTGCCAAACTGTTGCAATATGAGTTATAAATCAGAAAGACTACATGCACTGTCGCCTAAGTGACGTCACTTTCTCTACCGGCAAAGCTGAAGACCGGCGACATGCCACGAGCTTCCACGACCTATGACAAACTGCAACTTTCTTTACATCAAGTCCCCTTTCTTTACTCAAGTCTCCCTCAGGTCTGCTGTTTCACTCGGGCACCAATGTCTGTTTCTGTGTCCCACAGAGACATGTGGAAACTGGCTGGATGTGAGTGTCAGGAGCTTTTCACATCAAACCCTTGGGGGTGGGGTGGGGTATGTATGTTTCAGCAAAGGCATGAATTTGGTGGTATTTCTTGGTAAGTCTCTCTTAATGTTAAACTTGGTAAAATGTCATTATGCTTCCCATTTTCCACTTTATTTCCCACAGTGCATCTGTCTCTGTGCTTCCACTCAGAACCAGCGAGGATTTGTCATGTCTTGTCAAGAGTGAGGAGCCGCCGTCAATCATACAGTATGGACCTGACTCCACACAGCTTTTTGAGTATCACATTATGCCAATACTGATACCTTGACAGCAGAAACAAATAGTAGGCTAAACTATGTGCAGATGACTAGACCCTAGGGGTGTCACGATACACTCAGTTCACGATACGATACGTATCACGATACTGGGTTCACGATAACGATACGATACGATACGATTTTAACAATATTTTTTTAAACTTGAATAATGACAATATATGACTGGAAAAGTAGTATTTTATTTGAAATGCACAAATACAAAACATGCTGTTGTGGGAAATTGTTATTACAATAACAACTAGAAAAAACATGAGATTGGAGATAAGTCTTATCTTGAATGAGTTACACCGTCACTTAGATTTACTTTGAACTAAAAGGTTTCTCAGCAGTATAAATTCTCATTATGCATCTTCAGTTTTTCTTCAAACTCAAACAACAAGACTTTTCTTAGTCTATTTTTTATGCATCTTCAGTTTTTCCTGTCAAGTAAACAGTTTTGCCAGAAACTCAATTGAATGGTTTCTCTCCTGTATAACTTCTCATGTGTCTCTTCAGAGACTTGTTCAACTGAACTAATTTCCACACATTGAACTTCAACAAAAAGACGTTTCTTTGTCTACTTTTGAAAAAAAAAAAAAAAAAAAAAAAAAAAATCACGATATGAGATTTCATCTCAACGATACATATCGTGACGTTTTACTATCGCGAAATTTCGTGGGACGATATATTGTGACACCCCTACTAGACCCTATAGCTAGTGGCATCCAGTTAGGGCCATGTGGAGCGTGGAGCATCTAAAATAGTTACGCTTTCCAAATCAAAGATATGATGGCACTGTTCAGCTGATTTAGGTCGTTTAGTCCATTCATTTCACATTGCCTAATATAAAGCAAACCTGCTTTGATGGAAGTACAAAAAATGACAAACTAGAGTTTTTGGTAACACTTTATAATAACGTTCAGTCGTAAGTCATTTATAAGCCTTTAGTTAATGATGAACTAACCATTTACAAAACATGAATATACATTTGTAGATTATTAATAAATGTTATGTTAACATATACAAATGTGTTGTAAGTCATCTATAACCTTTTAGTAAATGAAGTGTTCCTCACCTGTTATAAATGATGTGTAAATCATTTACGATTAATTTACAAGGCTTTCTGCATCCCCTAATCTAAAGTGTAAACCATTCATGACACATAAATGTGTTACATACACAATAAGGGAGTAGCTCTGTCAAAATTGAAACCAATGCGGAAGTGCACTTAAACCTGCATTCATTCGAATGGCCTGCAGGGGGCGACCCTGTCAATCACGCCCCAAAACAGTCTGCAACTACAACATCTGAAACTAGTGATTGAGACCATAAACGCATTAGGGAAGTGTTTACGAGGCACGTATCGCTGCATGCCTCAAAGACATTGGTGCTTGGATGTCTGCCCACCATCTCAAGCTGAATCTTGGTAAGACAGAGCTACTCTTCCTCCCCGGGAAAGACTGTCCCCTGACCGACCTTTCCATCTCCATTGACAACACTACTGTGTTTCCCTCTCAAACAGGTAAGAACCTTGGAGTGCAACCCGATCTCCAAAAAAATTGTAAAATAGCAACGTTTGTGGACAAACGTTGCTATTTTACAATTTCGGCTAAGAAATTGTAAAATGGTAACGTATGTGTCTACAGCGGTGGGCGTGGTTTGGGCGTGGTTTACGGAGATTTTCTGTTTCTAACCCCTCCCCCTACTCTAATCCTAACCCTAAAATCTCAGAACGTTACCATTTTACAATTTTCGAGCCGAAATTGTAAAATAGCAACGTTGGTCCAAAACGTTGGTATTATACAATTTTCTGTGAGACTGTGTTGTGGAGTGATCCTTGACAATCAGCTGTCCAACTCAGCCTACATCGCAGCAACTGCCCGCTCCTGTAGGTTCTCCCTGTACAACATCCGCAAAATCCGTCCATTTCTCACAAGGGAAGCAACACAACTCCTGGTCCAGGCACTTGTCATCTCTCGCCTGGACTACTGCAATGTTCTTCTGGCTGGGCTACCTGCTGCAGCCATCCGACCGCTTCAGCTCATTCAGAACGCTGCAGCCCGTTTGGTGTTCAACCAACCAAAATTCTCTCATGTCACTCCCCTCTTCCGTGACCTTCACTGGCTTCCCATCTCGGCTCGCATCAAATTCAAGACACTGGTACTGGCCTACAGGGCAGTCCACATGTCAGCCCCTTCGTATCTGCAATCTATGGTCAAGTTCCAATCTTCTCTTCGCTCCCTCCGCTCCTCCACCCGTCCAGATCGCCTCGCTCCTCCACCGCTACGTGGGCTCAAAAGTCGCCCATCCCGATCACGACTCTTCTCGTCCCTGGCCCCTCAATGGTGGAATGAGCTCCCCCCTTCGGTCAGAACGGCCGAATCACTGCCAATCTTTCGGCGGAGACTAAAAACTCACCTTTTCAGGCTACACCTGGGTCCTGGGCCCTTCTTGAACTAACATCTTTTAATAAAAACAAAAACCAAAAAAAGCTACTTCCTACATGGTGATAGTCTATCAAAATATCTTAGCTGTCATTGATTGTGTTGCATAGTGGTTTTCTGTTTTGACAAATTGTGATATTGTAAGTCACTTTGGACAAAAGCGTCTGCTAAATGACGTAATGTAATGTACCGTAATGTAATGTAATGTTTACTGAGGCCATACTTGAGGCTTCAAAACAGAAGTCCGCAAACCAATGGGTCGCCCCCTGCAGGCAAAGAGGACACTTCCGCATTGGCTTAAATTTTGACAAACAAAGCTACCCCCTTGTATGTAACACATTTATGTGTGATGAATGGTTTACACTTTAGATTAGGGGATGCAGAAAGCCTTGTAAATGAATTGTAAATTATTTACACATCATTTACAACAGGTGAGGAACACTTAATTTACTAAAGGTGTATAGATGACTTACAACACATTTGTGTTAACATAACATTTATTAATCATCTACAAATGTATATTCATGTTATTCATTGTAAATGGTTAGTTCATCATTAACTAAAGGCTTATAAATGACTTACGACTGAACGTTATTATAAAGTGTTATATAAGTTATAATAATAATAGTGTTATTATAAAGGAGTTTTTTTCTTTTCTTTTAATGCTACTGTATCTTGCCACGGAATGGCCCTGTAGTATCATCTGATGCGTCACAAGTCACTCTGGGGGACGTGGTGCGTTTTACCAAAAGTTTTCATTGTCAGGAAGGAACCTCCACCGTAGTGGATGACATGATCAGCCAATATCTGATATAAAACGGCATAAGGCCAATATTTGGTTAACTTTTCTTACAGTACAGTATTACCTCCTCTCTGAAGGGCGCCCTCCAGTATGGGGACCCATACTCACTCTGCCCTCCATAAGATGCCCGTCTCCCACCTTGTCTGTGTCATTAAAATGGTTTACCAGCGACATGTTTCTTTCCATTTCCCCTAAAACAAACGCAGCAAATGTTCCATAAGGAAAGAGATCAGGTGTTCCTGGGTGTGGACAGCACAGAAAAACAATGTGACAACACGGCCTCGCCTTTTCAGCCTGCACTTTAAACAGAGAAACACCATCTGATGGGGTTTCCACTTGGAAATTGAGCTGGGGGTGTGGCGTGTGTGTGTGTGTGTGTGTGTGTGTGTGTGTGTGTGTGTGTGTGCATTGCTCGCCACAACCGTATTGTTGACATTGTGTCTGATGCAGTACAAAATATCCTACCATCTAGTGCGGCAATGCATAAACATTCAAGAGTGTTACCAGAATGGTTCAACCATACTTGTGATGTCTTTACCTGCATCCCCAATACACCCGATCTTGTCTATGTTGACACTAGTCACAAGGAGGTCCTGATTCTAGAGGTAGGCTGTGTTTTTGATCTGTACATGGACCAGGCTTTCCAAGATAAATATTCCAGTATCAACCACTACTTGAAATTATAACCAACTTTGGGTACAGATGTAGATTCTGTGTGCTCATATTCGGAAGCCTGGGCCATGTACATACATTTACCATTAGTGGTCTGAACATTGCTGGCATGTCTAAGAGCAAAGCCAAACAGCTTGCTAAATATTGCTCTGTTTCAGCTGTCATTGGCAGCCTGGCTGTGTGGAGGAGAAGGTGCTATGTGTACCCTTAGGTGCCCATGAAATGTCTAACCCGTTATATTTGATTCCCTGTAATTTTAATATAATTTGTGCAAGCAAATAAAGAATTCAAATGTGTTTGTGTGTGTGTGTGTGTGTGTGCGTGTGCGCGTGTGCGTGTGCGTGTGCGTGTGCGTGTGCGTGTGTGTGTGTGTGTGTGTGTGTGTGTGACTGTGCGTGCATGACAAGGACAGATTCAGTGATTCAGATACAGATGCAAACATTGATACACAGAGGTACAGGCAGATAGACAGACAGACATCAACACTAATTCATGCAGACAGGTTACCTTTGTTCATACCATACGCCGAAGCAAAGCTCAAGCCACGCTGAAGCTGAGCTCACGCTTAACCGGTCACACAAGAAGCACTCTCTTTTCCTCAGCACCTCGCTCGGTGCGCCTTGACCCCGCCCACAACTTCCATTGACTTCATGTCTGGCAGCTTCATGCTTCACGCTTCGAAAATAGGACTGAATCCTGAATGATCGCTTTGTTTCACAAAGATAGATAATATTATATTTGTTGCGATATTCCCCACTAAGGTTCTGCCTCCAGTGCCTCCCTACTGTACACGACACCCGTCTATCTGCTTTCTTCCATTTTTAAATGAGAGGCAGATCTTGTGCATCAATGTGTGAAGAGAAGGGAAACTCCCTTTGAGTTGGCAACGAGTCTCTGAAGACCAGTTGAACTCTTGTTGCCCCTTTGGCTTATTTTCAGTGATGGAAAGATTAACTGTTTTTGCAGAGCGTGTTGAGTGGGAAAATGCTATCTTTCAATTCCTGCTGTTTTGTTCTGTTGCCAAATGTGGGGCTGGGGCATTGTAGACCTCTTAATGACTGGTGAAAGAGAAGTAGTTATGCCTACATAGTTATTTGCTGAAAGCACTGATACTGCTCATTAAGAAGACTGGTTCCAAATGAACAAATCAATCATGAGTTACATCACTCTTCGTTGTTGACAAGACAGCAGTTACAGTGTGTGCATGGCCAAGTGATTTCCTTATTATGAGATGTGTAGAATGGCTACTGACAGATTTACTCTTCCTGATATTCAACAAAAGTACACAACCCTCTTTACTGCTGTCCAACAATGTACAGGAAACACACAGACCATCTCAAAACCCACACCGACCAATCAAAAGGGTAAGCCCCATGGCCCCATGGGTAATCCTGAGCAGTTTTATGGTGGTATTGTTCTGCTTTCTGGACAGTTCAAATGAAGTTCAGGATTCAGCAATGACCATGACTAGTTCAAGATAGACAGAGAGAGTGGCACAGTTTACACTAGAGCAAGAATTTCACTCCAAAAGCAGATCTGAAAAATGCTACCTTCTATTATTACCAGCCGCAACATTTTCACGTTGTGTGTGTGTGTGTGTGTGTGTGTGTGTGTGTGTGTGTGTGTGTGTGTGTGTGTAGGTGTGTGTGTGCGTGTCGTTTATATGTCTGGCCGTCCATCCGTCTGTCTGTCTGTATGTGGACAGATTTTGTGAATGCAATAGTGTCAGAATAGCAAGATGCGGTCACAAAACATTTACAGATGTACATTAAAATGAAGGCTGAGTTCGATGGTGGCTGTGGTCCGAGCAAAGGGGGCCAGAAGATTTTTTCCGGGGGTGTCGGACCCCGGGGACCCCTCTAACCTAACCTCTCCCACCTCCCACACCCTAACCCAGACCCTAATAGCTTTTGCACACCAAGTCCCTATTTTCGTCCGAAATTGAGGCACGAAAAAAAAGAGAATACGACCTCATTTGTGTCAGTCATCATTGACACACCGAGTCCGACAATTACATCCGTCATTTAAGTTTTCGCATCAGTCAATAGATTTTTGCGAGCTGGGACCCGTCTGTGTTTTCAGATGACGGATTAAAAAACACGCATACGAAAACAATCGGACTGTGTGTGCAAAGACCTTAACCCTAAACCTAACCTCTCCCCCGACCCTAACCTCTCCCCAGACCCCAACCCTAAACCTAAAACGTTACCATTTTACAGCCAGAATTGTAACATAGCAACGTTGGTCCAAAATGTTGCTATTTAAAAAAAAAAATTAGACTGTGTTGCTCCACTAGAAACAAAAGGTTTTGTTGTAGATCGTAAAATTGAGAGAGAACGAAGAGAAAAAAGACAAGATTGTGAAATTAGAAATCTGGAAAAATACACTCTGTAGAATGCTTGTGTCTGCAGGTCAGATGTCTCTCCTGCTTTTGAAAACCCGTCCAGTTGGGTTCCATTCCTGACAATTACATGAACATGAGTTGGTTTGTCCAATCGAACTTTGTGAAAAATTTGTCGGTCAAGATTGTTTTCCCATAGCACAGAGAAACACCGGCTAACTTTGAGTCACTCTCCTTAGCCACTTCCTGTTTGGGGTCCAGACGAGAGGTGAAGCACCTTTTACTTCCCGGGTCAAAGGTCGAGGGCAGTGTGGGACTGAATTGCAGCTGCTTCCGCAAGGATATGGTAAAAAAAGAAAATGTGTGAGTGTGTCTGTCCTCCTCTCACACACAAGAGATGGGAAAAGTACACACATTCTTTACTTATGTAGAAGTACAGTTACTTGAGTAAAAAAGACTGGTAAAAGTACAAGTACTGATTCAACTTGTTTACTCAAGTAAAAGTAAAAAAATTACAGGCTCTGAATGTAATCAAGTATAAAAGTAAAAAGTATTTATACCAGCTGTTTCTGTGCAAAGCTAACTGAACCTCACGTCATAAGATAAACAGAATTTTTGCGTGCTACGCGCCCTCAATTCTAGGGTGTGGACTAGGGTGTGGAGACGATGAACCGAACACACACGGACATAACAGCTCTCCAATTGTAGTAGTAGATTGGCTACATGTGGTGTATGCTGATGATGGTATTTAATCTCTAGTCCCGGATTTGTTTGTCCTTCAAGTTAGTTTTGGTAGAGCACAAAGTCCTTCATCACGGGTGTTAGTGGTAGGGAGTGGACTTGGTTCAGGCGGATCTGACACACGTGGGCCAGACTGCGAGGACATCTCTTTGCCTCCAGAAGACCCTGAAAGGCCTCGGGAACCACGTCTTTGCAGCCAATCATGCATTCATGTCCCCTAGGACAAAGTAATTTTAGTTCTGTAGTACATAGAGCGCTGGAATTTCCTACTCAAGTAGTATTATTATTTTGCTGTTCCTTTACCTCAGTGGAAGTGATGTAAAATGTACTTTAAAAGTAAAAAGCACCTAATTTAAAATGTAAAGTTGAATGTTGTGTTGTGATTTTAAAAATGAGATTTAAATCATCATCATGATCATCATCATCATCATTAAAATTGCCTAAGTGGGCGGGCGGTGGTTAGTCACGATTTTTCAGGCTGTCTGTGACATCATCAGTGATGTCATGAAGCAGGAATTGTGATGTCATCAGTGATGTCACTTGAGCAATTGTGATATGATCAGTGATGTCACTCGAGCAATTGTGATGTCATCAGTGATGTCACTCGAGCAATTGTGATCAGTGATGTCATCAATCCTTCCTGGCTGAGGAGTGGTAGAAGACGCAACAGTCTGCAGGAATGCCATAAGAAGAAGAAGAAGCCGCTGCTCACGTACGATAATTTCCCTCCAAAAACGATAATTTTGACCCTTAGGTACGATAATTCAACATTTCCCACCTGGCAACACTGGATGCAATGGCTACACAAGCAGAGCATGATTCAATTCAATTTAAAAAAACTATTAGTCCCACAAGGGGCAGGCAGCTCTACGATGCCGTCGACACAGGAGACCTGGACAAACTGATGACCGTGCTGCAGGGAGAGCGCTTCAGAAGGTGGATCAATCAGCGGTGTCCGTACACCCAGGGAGCCCAGGTAGACCTAGCTGTAACATACACGCCTCTCTACAGGGCCATGCAGCACACCCAGGGAGCCCAGGTAGACCTAGCTGTAACATACACGCCTCTCTACAGGGCCATGCAGTACACCCAGGGAGCCCAGGTAGACCTAGCTGTAACATACACGCCTCTCTACAGGGCCATGCAGCACACCCAGGGAGCCCAGGTAGACCTAGCTGTAACATACACGCCTCTCTACAGGGCCATGCAGCACACCCAGGGAGCCCAGGTAGACCTAGCTGTAACATACACCCCTCTCTACAGGGCCATGCAGCACACCCAGGGAGCCCAGGTAGACCTAGCTGTAACATACACGCCTCTCTACAGGGCCATGCAGCACACCCAGGGAGCCCAGGTAGACCTAGCTGTAACATACACGCCTCTCTACAGGGCCATGCAGCACACCCAGGGAGCCCAGGTAGACCTAGCTGTAACATACACGCCTCTCTACAGGGCCATGCAGCACACCCAGGGAGCCCAGGTAGACCTAGCTGTAACATACACGCCTCTCTACAGGGCCATGCAGCACACCCAGGGAGCCCAGGTAGACCTAGCTGTAACATACACGCCTCTCTACAGGGCCATGCAGCACACCCAGGGAGCCCAGGTAGACCTAGCTGTAACATACACGCCTCTCTACAGGGCCATGCAGCACACCCAGGGAGCCCAGGTAGACCTAGCTGTAACATACACGCCTCTCTACAGGGCCATGCAGCGAGGCCACCTGGCACCCTCCTCGAAGCCGGGGCTGCGTCCCAACAGAAGATGCTTGTATACGGCCCCACTCTACTGTGCTGCCTGGGCAGGAAGGCTGGACATATAACTGCAGGACCTCATCAGGTTCTGTGCTGTTCCTGTTGACATGGACTGGTCTCCTCAACATCAGCGCCACCCACGACCACCTGGACTGCTTCCGCCTGCTGCTCCAGGCCGCTGGCGTTCTGACCCGTGACGTGGCTTCTCTCCTGTTGAATATGGTGCTGCATATCAGGTGCCAGGCGGCCTTCGTCTAGCTGCTCCTAGACCACGGTGCCGAACCGGTCCTGGCACAGCGCCCCCTGGAAACCCCCCAGTCGGGTACACTTTGGACCATGATGGTGCACCCCCTGGTTAGAAAGCCTAGAATCGCCTATGGTAGCCACATTTAGTTTCAAGATTTCACACATCCATTCTGATGCAGCCCTGAGGGATCTTGCATGTGAATTGAGAGGGGCTGCGTACTTGCTTCTCTTTCTGTGAAGTCTCTCTTGTGGTCTGCTTGTTCCTGACCTCACCTACTTTTATGTCCACATATTGTCACAACTCACTGGGGGGAATGTAAAGGAATACACATCGGCCTATGCGCTCGCTCGGCCACACACACATTGATTCAACCAACTCAATAGACTCACAGACAGTGTCGGCTTGAAGCAGGAGAGAACAGCCTGTGGCAAGGTGATTGAGAGAGCGCTGTGTGCGTGTGTCCGTGTGTGTGTGTGTGTGTGTGTGTGTGTGTGCGCGTGTGTGTGTGTGTGTGTGTGTGTGTGTGCGTGCGTGCGTGTGTGCGTGTGCGTGCACGCACATGGCAAGAACTGGTGACATCTGCAGATGAGTGGCACTAAAGACAGACATACTGTACACGGTGCAGTCTCTTTTCACATCTATCTATCTTTCTATCTATCTATCATGTTTGTACGATAGTTTCCCTAGTATGATGTACAAAATTATGCCAAAATTGCCATAACGTACAATAATTATGTGATACCTAATTGTAAACAAAATACTAATATGGATCCTACGTCTGTATGTTTGTACATGTCTTCTCACAACATCCAATCATGCTTCATGCATTCATGTCCCCTAGGACAAATTAATTTTAGTTCCTACCAGTGGTAGATAGAGTGCTGGAATTAACAGTAATTAATTATAGTGTATATTCACCTTATGTTGCCCCTCCTACTTTTTCTCTTCCTTGTCAGACGCAATTGTATTTGTTCTTCCGGTTCAGTGTTAGCCGTTTTTTTTTTTTTTGCTTGAAAACAGCTTTTCGGCAAGTCTAAAAATTATAAAGGTAGGAGTAATCTACTTCTGGTTCTAAAACGGAATAACGATTACAAAATGACGTATGCAGAAGCATCCTGATATGGGCAAATGATAAGGTGAATACAACTTAGTAGGTTTGGTTTTGTTTCAGAGACGTCACGTGATGTTACTGTGACGTGTTCTATGGCTGGTCTATGTAGGTTTGTCCCACCTGGATTGGTGGGATGACCACGCCCCCCGTGCAATAAAACAGAAAGCAGACCTGGATCATCTGGATCACTGTGAAAGGGAATCACATCATGGACTGGGAAAATGCCAAGGTCATTCGATCGGAAAACAACAGATACCATTGCTGGATCAGGGAGGCATTAGCGATCTAGAAACATGCCCACAGCACTATAAACCGGGATGAGGGGGCCTACGTTGTGCCATACCTGGGACGCAGTCCTCCATAAACATAGCCTACCGGCCAACAGGGGGCATGGTCATCGCACTAATTTAGGTGGGATGGCCAAACCTACAAACCAGCCATAGAACACGTCACAGTAACATCACGTGACGTCTCTGAAGAAGACTGCAGGAATTCAGCAGTTGAAACATGTCAGGTATGACAAACAAGACCTACTAAGTCTCAGTATACAAATCATGAATTACTGTTAATCTAAGTTAGACTCAATGAACCTTTTTGGACTATTAACTCATTCACTGCCAATATCTGACTGGCATTTTTGGCACAGGCCAAGTATTTCCATAATGTTTGGTCATCTTTCAAGACCCACAGTAAATTCTGTACTAGGACTACAGTGATGTCCAATACCTCGAAATGAAGATCTAAGTCTCTACTTTCACCCCCAAAAAGAAAGTTAGCTTTTAGCATGTTCTGTACTCTACTTATAACCCTTTTTATACACCCCATGTTCACCAAAAAAGCCTGTCTGGGAAGAGAAAAGGGAGAAAAAAGCATTTTTGTAAAAGGGCACAATCTCAGGCATAACTCACTCTCAATTCTTTTATTTTGAACTGTATTGACATCAGACATGTAAATATTATTCGTTAGGACACAAATGACAAAAAAAAAAATATATATATATAACATATACACACATGAAGTGCTTTTTTTTTACATTCAACAATACAGTTTACTCGGTGTGTATATGTTTAATATACAAAGTTCTACATGGACTGGCGCCGCCTCCTCTAGCTGACTTCATCAAATATCGTTCGACCGCCAACTCGACCCGTGTCACTCGGGCCATTACAAACAAGGTCTGTGAGGTCCCCTTTAGAAAAACTTGCTTTAGCCAGAGGACCTTATCCTACATGGGAAGCACCCTCTGGAATAATCTACCTCTCTTTATTAGAGAATGCCCTAGTCTCGCCACCTTTAAAGGCCAATTGAAATTGTGGCTCAGATCAAACCAACAATGTGATCATTTTTAGCATATTGTCTGTCATGTTTTGCTGCATGCTCTGTGTGTTTTACTCACCTTGTGTTTTACTAACCTTTTATACTATTCATTTTTTGTATTATTAATTTTTTTTTTTTCAAGATTGCATCAACCTGCCATGGGACTACAGGTGGAAACTAGCCCTTGGGCTAAAACCTGGCATATTTACTGTACGGCTGTACTGTCCATTAATGTGCAATGTCCCATCTTCTAAATAAATGAATCTGAATCTGAGTGTGCAGACAGACAGACAGACAGACAGACACACCGACAGACAGACAGACAGACAGACAGACAGACAGACAGACAGACAGACAGACAGACACACACACACACACACACACACGCACACACACACACACACACACACACACACACACACACACACACGATCCCCCTTTTAGATTTCTAACCCAACATAGGATAAGCAATAACCACGCCCTGTGGCGCTGGGATTGGCCAGGAGCAACACTGGAGGGCGAGCAGCCCAGCGATTTCATGAACGAGCTCTTGAGAAGGACAGCGGGCTGCTGTGAGTGCCTTCTGCCCGCTGCTCCTTCGCTGTGTTTATTTTGATTTGTTCTGGTACACCGTCCTCGTCCATGTCTCCCTGTCATATCTATGATCGTTCCCGTTTTCCCCTCGGCTATTCAACACGTCCTCACCGCCCTCGCAAACTGATCGATCATTTCCTCATTCCTCCGATGATCAAACACATCTCTTGATTACTTTCTCCCGTTTTCTCCTGGCTGGCACAGAGGAAGGCGACTCCAGCTCGGCGTTTCAATGGCGTTTCTCCTCTCTGCACAAGGAAGCGTTACCCGTTCTCTGCTTTTCCTCTAGCTCAATTTCAAAACAACAGCTGCGGTATGTGTTTGATCGCGTGCTGTCGGCTACCCTTTGAAGGCAGGGACCTGTGTCTGTGTGACAGGCTGGGCAAGTGTTTGCTGCAGGCGCTGCACCAATAAAAACAAAAACACGTCAAACACGTCCTTGGCGGGGAAGGCCATTGCTGATAACACGTCAAAGACGTCATTGGCGGTGAATGAGTTAAGTGGAATTTTTTGGGAAGTATTATTATGTTGCTGTTCATTTACCTCAGTGGAAGTAAGTAGGCTACTGGTGTAAAACATAGGCTCTTTAAAAGTAAAAAGCACCTCATTTAAAATGGAGTTGAACGTTGTGTTGTGATTTCAAAAATGAGTTTTAATTGCGTAAACACCACAAAGTGAATCGCCCCCCCACCCCCTCGCCGCCCGCCGTAAAAGGACGGCCACTGTTCACGTACATATATAATTTCCCTCCAAAAATGATCATTTTGGTTCAACATTTCCGACCTGGCAACACTAACACGCAACACGGTCCATTAGACCAATGGACCCCATTCCTTCAGGATCTGCAGAGGAAAAAGTTTTGCTGATGCTTGTGTGCTGACACAAACCATTCACTGTAGCAGATCCCTTAGAAGCCAGAAGCCAAACAGTGATCTGAACATCACAGTCAAAAAGAGGAAAGCTCCTTTAGACATTCTCTGTTGGAAGAAGTTCAAGCAGCCCTCTGAAAGTCATCCATTTTCAAAATGCTCACGCTAGTCAAGCAAGGACAGACGGAAATTAAAGTACATATTTGACACATCAAAGAAGCTATTGATCTCATCAGGACGATTGTTTTGTGAGGGCTTCTGTGTCTGCCTCGCAGCACAAGTGGCCGTAGCGAAGCTCCGGGCAAAGGGAAGTGAAGGGCAGCACTAGCTCAAGGCAAAGCCCATGCCGTAGGTAGCGTGCACACACACACACAGCACACACATGCATGCACGTGCACGCACACACACACACACACGTACACACGTGACGTGCACGCGCGTACACACATGCACACACACACACACACACACACACACACACACACGACAAACACACATTAACACACACAAACTTTGGCCTTGTCCCTGTTTCTTGGATATACATGATCTGCCACTTTTTACCACGTGCGCGAGCACACTGGTCAACTCGCCAGAAATTCAATGAGGATCACTCAGTCAGTCATAGAACGAAAAGGACGCTTCACTCTCGGGGACGCTCGGTGAGTTTCACTCTCGTTTCCCGAAGGGGGGGGGGGGGTGTTTCAATACGCCTGACCCCGCCCGCTTGGGACGCTGCCTTCATTTCGACGAGCACACACACAGGAGACGTTTAAGGGGACGGCGTTGCAGACAGTTTTGTGTCTAGCGTCCAGCCCGCCGCCGTGCGCTATCAGCACCGCCGACCAAAAGCCATCGTTTACCCGGGGAGTCGGACGGTTTCGGGGTTGTCTCGCCAGCTGGGCGAGTTAAGTTTTAACTAGGGCTGTCAGCGTTAACGCGTTAATCGCGCGTTAATGCGTGCCACCCATAACGCGTTTTTTTTAATCGCGTTAATCGCATGCCGCAATTTTGTCCCTTCGGCGCACCCGTACTTGTAGTCAAGCCATTCGCAGCTGTTTCCTGTCTTCTGCCTGTGGAGGCATGGAAGACTTAAAGACAGCAATGCGCTTCTAAATGGCTCGTTTTACTTTAAATAACACCCAAATGGCACAGTGGACAAGTCAAGAGCAGTAGTTTGCACCTTGTGTAAAACGGAATTAAAATATCACCGAAGTACATCGAGTTTGAGCTATCACCTAAAAGCTAAGCATACCAGAGCAGCTAGCGGCCAGCTAGCAGCCAGCTAGCTAGCGCGAGACTCATTCATCACTCATTCTTCCTTCAGAGTCTCGGATGCGCGGGTCCTCTAACCACTGGAAGGTCGGCTCCAATGACTTCACGCGATATACACGTTATCAATACAGTTTCCAATACCGAGCCATTATTCACATGGAATTGCCAAAGTTTTGAGCTCAGATACAGCCTTTTTCAGCTGTGTCATTTTGGGTTTCGACTGCTCCATAGCGCCGCCGCCGGAAGTATCGGTTCTGGAGTGTTTACAATTATTGTGCATTTATTTTCTATTCAAGATGCATTTTGTAGACATTTTGTGACCTCCTGTCTACATTGCACTTCTATTGAATTGAAAATAAATCTAAAATTCAAGATCACAAAGTACATTTATTTGCATTCATTTGATTCCCAATCACGGAGTCACACTGGTAAGAGTTATTAATATCTAATTAAAAATGCTTTGCAATGCAAAATAATGGCATTTTAAACATGCGATACAAAGATGCGATTAATCGCGATTAAGAATATTTATCGTTTGACAGCCCTAGTTTTAACCCTCATTTCATTCATGTTAAATGTTGCGTGCGTCATTCCCTCCCTGCCCCTGTATGTTGTGCGTAAAAGGAGAGGAAGAAAAGTCTGGGGTGGCAAACTTACCTGTGGGTACTGTTAGTAGGAGTCATCTCTCTGTGGCCAGTTTAATGTGTGTAACCCGGGCATTTTGGGGTAGCCCTTCTTAGCAGCCTATCTTAGTTGCTGTGGACTGTATTATTGCATGCTTTGAGTGCTGCCATTTTTACAAAAACAATAATAGCTGCCCCTCTCATTCATGCTATAAAGCCCTAAAAAAATAATAATAATGGTATTGGTGATCAGAAATGCATGCAACATATTGGGTACCTGTGATCATCATTGGAGGGGGAGACTCTCACTCACTCTCTCTCTCTCACACACACACACACACACACACACACACACACACACACACACACACACACACACACACTCACACACACACACACACACACACACACACACACACACACACACACACACACACACACACACACACACACACACATTATATTAGAGGCTACTTGAATATTGGTGGGATGTATCGTTTATCTCACCCTGTTGTATGAATGAATGAATGAATGAATAATTATTTTATTTGCGTGTTATGCCACATTGTGTGTTGTATCTTTTCTTTCGTCATGACACTATGCAAGAAGTAACACAAATTACATGGAATAATAACAAATGCCACAATTTCACATCACTCCATCCGTGGCTGGACCCCATCTAGCCACAACCCAGGAGCCTGCGCCCACGGTTGCCACACGCCGCACGTGGTCTGGGGCCGAATTTACCCTTGTTATTTTTCTTGTGTGTTATTGTTATTTTACTTGGTCAAAATTTTAAATCTTAAAAACATACAATACTTGGAAGTTGCAGTAATGAGATTTGATATAGAAATACAACTACATACTGTATTTTACTTTTTTCTTTTTTCATTTATCATTAAATAGATGTTATGAAAGAAAATAGCTAATAAGGTGGAAAAAGTGACTTTAACAGTTACAATCTAATTGTGGTAATCTCCAACACATTCTCACTCCCAACTCGTACAGTACCAGAGCCAATTCAATTCAATTCAATTCAATTCAATTCAATTCAATTCAATTCAATTCAATTCAATTTATTGTCCACGGTGTGGAAATGTGTCTTTGGCTTCACAGGTTTGCTTGCACACATGAAAAGTACAGTACATGCAACAAACACCAGCATACACAGTACACAGCACAGGAAATGACAGGATACATAATACAGCATAGAACAAGATGCACAATACAGACAGCGATAACGGACATGGTTCTGATGTGGATGACGTTTATGAATTTAGCAGATTTATTGCATTTGGTATGAAAGATTTTTTGTAGATGTTCTTGGTTACTTTAGGATCTCTGTAGCGTCTTCCTGAGGGCAGTTTTGTGAAATCTGTGAAAAGGGGATGTACAGGGTCAGACACAATTTGTCTGGCTTTTCATGCCACCCGTGTTTTATATCACCCCAGTTGTTCCTGTTCTTTCCCAATAATTGTACTCGCCATGTTTGTAATTCGGGACAGTCTATTTCTGTTCTTAGCTCCTAGATTCCCATACCATGTTACATGTACCGTAAATTCCGGACTATAAGCCGCACCTTTTTTCCCGTTTTTTGGCCTTTTTTGGCCCCTGCGGCTTATATAACGGTGCGGCTTATCTATGGATTTTTTCAAAAAAAAAAAAAAAAAAAAAAAAAATCTCTCTTTTTTAGCACTCTTTCTAACTATAAATCCTATATAACTATAATAAGTTTTAATTTCCTCTCTTGCCCTCTTTTCACCACACTGTATGACACTGTATGACACTGTGTGCACTGTAAAAAACAACACAGGTGGTGTTGTGTTATGTTGTTTTGTTGAAATGTTAATAAATGGGAGCTTCCTCAAACAGCCATCTCTTTCCCGACAATCCCCTCTGTGCATGAACCCTTACATATGGTAATTAAACATTAAAACACAAAAAAAAACAAAAAACAAACAAACAAAAAAATACCATTAAAACACCCGCGGCTTATTGTCCGGTGCGGCTTATATAAGAAAAAAATAGTCAACTTTGCAGGTGCGGCTATAGTCCGGAATTTACGGTACACATGTCAAAGGTCAAAATACTTTCAATAAGACTCCTGTAGACAGTCTCCAGAATAGCTTTGCTTATTTTGTATGAATCCAATTTCCTGATTAGATACAAACGCTGCATTGCTTTTTTAAAGATGTATTCTGTGTTGGCTGTGAAACTTAGATTGCAGTCAAAAAAGGTTCATAAGTATTTAAACTCTACTGTTTTAACTCATTCATGGCCAAAGACGTCTTTGACGTGTTATCAGGAATAGCCCTCCCAGCCAATGACGTGTTTGACGTGTTTTTGTTTTTATTAGTGCAGCGCGTAGTTCAAACACTTCCCCAGCCTGTGACATGGTATCAGGTCCCTAGCATCTAAGACAAGCCGACAACACGTGAACAAACACATACCGCAGCTGTTGTTTTGAAATTGAGCAGGAGGAAAAACAGAAAACGGATAAACGCTTCCTTGTGCAGACAGGAGAAACGCCATTGAAACGCCCCTCGGCGCGCTGCACGAGCTGGTCGCCTTCCTGTGTGCCAGCCGGGAGAAAACGGGAGAAAGTAATCCAGAGATGTGTTTGATCATCGGAGGAATGAGGAAATGATCGATCAGTTTGACGGGTAATCCAGAGGGCGGTGAGGACGTGTTGAATAGCCGAGGGGAAAACGGGAACGATCAAATAGCAGGGAGGATAGGACAGGGAGACATGGACGAGGACGGGTGGACCAGAACAAAACAAAATAAACACACGAACAGCTAACAAGGCAGAAGCGGCAGTCACAGCAGCAGACGCCAGCAGTACTCAGACCCGGAAACAACGTAACGAAGATAAAAGGGGGATCGTGTGTGTGTGTGTGTGTGTGTGTGTGTCTGTCTGTCTGTCTGTCTGTCTGGCTGTCGGTGTGTCTGTCTGTCTGTCTGTCTGTCTGTCTGTCTGTCTGTCTGTGTGTCTGTCTGCACACTCACTCACACTGAGTAAACTGTATTGTTGAATGTAAAAAAAAAACACATTTTCTTTGTCATTTGTGTCATAACGAATAATATTTACATGTCTGATGTCAATACAGTTCAAAATAAAAGAATTGAGAGCGAGTTCTGCCTGAGATTGTGCCCTTTACAAAAATTGCCTTTTCTCCTGTTTATCTTCTCAGGGAGACCTTTTGGGTGAAAACAAGGTGTATATAAATGGCTATAAGTAGAGTACAGAACATGCTAAAAGCTCACTTTTTTTTTTCTGGTGAACCCAGAGACGTACATCTTCATTTTGAGGTATTGCAAATCACTTTGGTGCTAATAGATAATTTACTGTGGGTCTTGAAAGATGACCAACAATTATGAAAATCTTTGGCCTGTGCTAAATATTGGCAGTCCTAAACTGGCCATGAATGTTAACAGGCTGGTCATCAATCAAAACAGGTGTAAAATCATGACCTGCATTGTGGTGACTCGCAATAACCAGCTCCCTAGTTTTAGCTCCATGAATGAAAAGGGCACTGTCTTCACACCATTTAACAAGTTCTTCAATATGGTGGAAATATGTAGATTG
The DNA here is from genome assembly GCF_964638095.1 of Poromitra crassiceps. Taxonomy (NCBI): domain Eukaryota; kingdom Metazoa; phylum Chordata; class Actinopteri; order Beryciformes; family Melamphaidae; genus Poromitra; species Poromitra crassiceps. The sequence continues at coordinate 63,290,687 of NC_139625.1, forward strand.
ATTAGCTATGTCCCGTCTTCATAAGGTCAACTAGCACCATATCATCAGCATATTTATACAATTGGCAGACTGCATTCATAATTTGCATTGCATTAGTGTACAAGGAAAATAAAACAGCAGAAAAGATGCAACCTTGTGGTGCTGCTGTATTCAGGATAACTGTCTCAGAAGGGATGCCACTGAACCTCACTCTCTGTGGCCGGTCTGAGAGGAACGCTTTAATCCACTGTATGATGTGGCAGTTTGCGTTGATGTCACAAAGCCTTTTGATCAAAATGTGTTTCTGCATACAGTTGAAAGCAGAACTGAAATATATAAAGAAAAGTCTAGCAAAACTGTTAGGCTGCTAGTGTAGATGCTTGCTGATAGTGTTCATTAATGTCAGTGTTGCGTCTCCGGTACTGGCCCCTCAAATTGAAATGGATCGAACCAATCATTAAGAGAAGATGAAAGATGATTGATCACTAGGGGATGATAGGGGGGTGATAATTCAATACTATCAGTTGTCTTTCAGTGATGTCATATCATGACGATATGACAATTGCCAGGTAATTATGTGTGGTGGTCTGCAAAAACCCTTCACATGGTGGAAATTTGACATTTTAACTTATTGACACTTCCATGAATTGGAAAAAGAGAGTATGTTAATGTTATGTTTTAAACATCCTACAATGTTATCATTTGTTATTATTTTCTACAGTGGCATTCCACCAAAACCATAAAAATAAATACTTTCCCCTGTGATTATCGTGATATTGATTTTAACCGTATCGCCCAGCCCCAGTATACCCTGTTTGTTCTGCTCTCTCTCTTCTCCCCATCCCCAGCGTTCTCTCCCTTCTCTCGCTCTCCTCTCTCCCTTCTCCCCGCATTATATCCCCTTCTCCCTCTCCCCTCCCCCCCTCTCTCTCTCCTCTCTCCCTCTCCCCCTCTCTCTAATATAAGATTGTTCAATCCTGTTTATTGATAGTGCTTAGCTAGACTTAGCTAGACATATTCTCTGTAAAGCCTTCTGAGACATGCTTGTGAATTAGGGCTATAAAAATAAACTTGACTTGACTTGACTTGTAGGGTTAGGGTTAAGCATTGGGCAGGTGGTCTTACTGTACAGTAGGGTTAGGTTCTGGACATGGTGATGGGCTTATAGGGTTGGGGGCTCTGAGATGCCCTAAAGGGGGTCCTTTAGGGATCTTTGGACTTAGGGTTCTTAAGCCCAAGCCCCTAACCCAAAATCATGGAAATAGGGTGCCCTCTTCCCAACTCATTCTGGATGTCGGGCCCGCCGGTGTATTTGACCTTTGCCTGAACCCACAGGAGGTGCGTGACAAAGCGGGGCTCTGGTACGAGTTCAGAGTGAGAACGGGCTGTAACCTCTGAGTTAATCTTTTATTTTTATTTATTTTTTGTCGCCGTTTTTGGTGCTCAGCGCTCATTGCTGTGTATTCCCAACCTGCTATTCCCAGGAAAGTTCACCAGACACGGGTCTTTAGAACAGTAAATGTAGAAGCTTTCATTATAGGGTTGAATCACATGTGTGAAATCAATCGGCAATAAGGTGTGGAGTGTGGTCTTTTATATGCCATTTTCCAGAACACTTTGTTCCAACAGGGACGGCCTGAGGGGGAGAGGAGAGTGCAGCCGCGTATTTTGTCGTCGTCGTTGTCGTTTCTGTTGTCAGACCTGGTCTTCAACGCTGTTGATAACAGAGATAATTATGCTAATGCTAACGGCACTGCTAGCCTCCACAGGTTCACGGTGTCAGCGTTCCTCACGCGAACCGAGACGGCTGGCAAAATGTCAGCCTGGAGCGCGTGTGTGTGTGTGCGTGCATTCAGGAGAGATGACTTCAGATAAAGGAGAGTAGGCCTTTAGAGATTCACACACACATATTATGCAATGACACACACCTTCACACATGTACACTTGGCATGGTTTAACACTCTTACGCACAAGGATACGCATGGTTACCTCCTCCATACGCACGCACGCACGCACGCATGCACACACACACACACACACACACACACTCGCACACACACACCTGCACACAAAGACACACACACACACACGGACCAAGGACCAAGCTCGGATATTAATTAAAGTTCATTGCTTTGCTAATTAGCAGGGCAGGATAATACCAATATGTGACTTATTGCCCCCTCAGGTTCAGCTCTCTCTCAAACTTTAATTGAATGAGCGGCATTAAAAACTTCAGAGGCCATTTGGCAAGGTTGACTAAACAGTCGTAAACACCAAGGCAAACACTTTAGGCAGTGCTTAAAAGCTTTTCAAAAACACATAATAAAATGTGCCCTGTTCCTATAGCTCTGATCTTACTTTCCTCAGTCCATAACCCAAATTGAGTAAGTTTTCCTTTTATGAAGATAATGAAAATAGTATAGCAGAGTAGCAGAGTATTCCTGCCAGCTACTCTGTAGAAACTGTAAATCAAAGATTGAAAACCCCATGAAACTGAATGCCAGGGCCAAGTCCATTGATTGATTGATTGATTGATTATTATTATCATGATGATGCTGATGATGATGATGATGATTATTATTAATATTATTAATAGTAGTAGTAGTATTACTAGTGCAGTGCCCATTCCCCTCTCCCGTTCCCCCATTCATACATCATGCCAATTGCACAGAATTCAACATTGCACTTTCTTGGGGTCCCCAGCAGCGCATTCACCAAGTTCACTAATGGTTCTGGAGATACGCAAAAGCCATGTTCTGATTGGTCGAAACGCATGAAATCTGACAGTGCACGTTTCTCGAACTAAACCACTTTTTGTGTTGCCAGTAGGTGGCGCTATGACTATGCGCATGCTGAATTGCACGGAATTCAGCACTGCACTCTGTCAGGTTCCCAGCAGTGCATCCCAAAACTTTTAATTTGATCGGACAAACCGTTCTCGAGATGAACCGCTTTTAGTGTTGCAAGTAGATGGTGCTATGACAATGCGTGTGTCCAAATTGCACGAAATGTAGCAATGCACTCCGTCAGGTTCCCAGCAGCGCACTCCCCAAGTTTGAAGTCGTTTGAACAGACAGTTCTAGAAATAAACCGCTTTTTGCGTTGCCAGTAGGTGGCGCTATAATAAGTGTGTTTGAATTACACGGAATTCGACACTGCACTCTATCCGGTTCCCAGCAGCACCGTCTGTTTTAAGAGACTAATTAACAGGTGATTACAATCAAGTGACACAAACAGCCAATGAGCTGTTTTGTAGCACCATATTGGTAGGAAAATGCTTGTCACATCATGGGAATACTATGAATAGTATATCTACTAAAGTCTGTCTGTCTGTCTGTCTGCCAGTCCTCCTATCTCGAGAACAGTTTGTCGGATTGATTTTAAACTTGGGGAGTGGCTCTCACAATTTTCAAATGCTTCCGCCTAAACCTCTGTACTTCGAACTGGGAAAACTTGGTCAAAACGGAAAGGGAAACTCAGAGAAAACAATGAGCAAATATAGGGGGATGTCCCAGAACCCGCTCATATTTCTCCAATCACCTGCATCGGTTCAAACTTCCTGCGGGTCTGAAGCATTTTTTTCCCATCAACTTCCTTTGTCCATATTCTGTGGGCATGAATTACAGACTGTTTATGGTGCATTCACAGAATGTAGAAGAGACTGGCTTGTGAGAGGCTACATCTTAATTGATTACAATCACTTGTAATTTTCCGACCAAGATGGCCGTGTGGTGATCTAATGTAATGAGTACTATCATAGATATTATTTTACTATATGACTAGATGGGTCACCGCAGGCTCCGCCAATTCTAACAGATGGTACCAGCAAGTCTCCTAAATGGTCACATGGTCACCTTTCCCCTGAAGTGTTGTGAGAGGACTGTGCCTGGTGACACAGGGTTTGTAATGGAAAAATGACTAAAATGCTTTGTTGATTCATCGTTTAAAATGTATATTAGGAGGATTTTATTACGAAAGTTCCACTGTGCGCACAGAGGGTCACACTCCCAGGAAAGATAGTCAGGAGTGTGCCATGAGCAAAGGCATCTCCTCATGATATAGTCAAACACCAGCCCCCCACCTAGAAGGCATCAGTAAGTTTCCACTGCTCACAGAAGTTCCATTTAGCCCAGTACATTTCCATTAGCTACACAAGTTCAACCTTGATCTTTCATAAGAGACATTACAACCTTGGTCTCGTCACAAGACAAAATACATGTTATCTATCCCTATGAATGCTCTCCAGATGGGAAGGGAGTCCACCTGAGAGACGTCTTAAAATGAGACAGCCATACAGTATATCATTATTGTACAGATACAATAAGCAATCAATCAATCATTTTGCTCTCACAGGTTAGTGCTGATCTAGCAAGCTAACTTGAAATAGAGATTGTGAGTTCCCAAACTCCACACAAACCACACATATAAAGACAAAGCTGGCCCTTGTTCAAGATAGTCAATATAGTTGAAACTAAGATATTCTATTAAAAAAATAATTTTCTAGCCACAGATTTAGCTACTACAACAATGAACTTCACATGTAGCTTTAGCTACCATGTCACATGGTGTTTCTTCACATTCACATGTGAAGAAACACCTTACGACCCCAGCTAACATCACTGATGACGCATCCCAGCGCATGCTGTAGTATGTATTTTGAACATAGAATCCTGGCTCCCCTGGCCAGTGACAGAGAGACGGCACCCGGTACGGGATGGGTTTAGCACCCCAGCCTGGCTCTCTCGTGAGGGAGAAATCCACAAACGCTACGGATTAGCCTCCTGAAAATCTGTGTAAAGATCGGCGCGGCCTGGGGTCCTTCAGGCTAGAGCGAGGTGCTCGGCGCAGGCGAATGACGTGCAACGCACAGGCTTTCTTGAGGCATCCTCTCTGCCCATGGTACGCCATGATGGTACGGCATGGTAGGATTGCCTTTTCCCCAGGGAGGGTCTGGTGAGACGAAGGAGGAGCGCGGCCGGGAGAAACCCACAGGGCCTGAGCCTCCATGCACCGAAGGGTCTTTCAATACTGCGGTGTAGCACTAGCTCTATTGCAGCGGATTGGGCGTGATCAGCCCTTCCGCGGGCAACGTTGCAGGCAGAGTAGGAAGGCTGATCCGTGAGCGGCTGCTTCCAGGACGCGGGTCGGGGTCTTAATCGGCCTCGGCTGGGTCTACTGGGCGAGGGTGTATGATGTTGACAGACCCGAAACACCTTACGACCCCAGCTAACATCACTGATGACGCGTCCCAGCGCATGATGTAGTATGTATTTTGAACGTAGCTAATCGCTCCCTGCTAACATGAGTTCCTGTTGCCAAATCCTGTGAGAGTGTGTTGCTGAGATAGAGACAGGTCTTGAACAAGTTTAATTTTCTCCTGATCTGTCTGTCTGAAAAATGCCATTTTAGTGTCAGAATATTCAGAAGATATGTGGCTTCGGAGAATGGGCCGAATATTTACTTTAATGAATATGGGGCTAAGGGATCTGTCATAATCTGAGATCACGTCGTTGACTTTTCCAATTGACTCTAATAGACTCATCAGACCTGCCGGAAAAAGAAAAAAAAAAGTGGCCGTGTCTGTGGAAAGCCATGGGCAAAACCCACGTGACAAAATGACAGGAAGTGAGTTGAAGTTGTGTCATCTTGCTTGAAATCCTATCTTCTTTGGTACTATCAATAACCGTTCCCCTTCTCCCCCCGCCCCCCCCCCCCCCCACACACACACTGCATTCTGCCAGGTTCCCCTACCGCACTCCTCAAGTTTGAAGTCGATCCGGTTCTCGAGATACACGAAGGAAAGACAGACAGACAGACAGTCCTGGAATTATAGTATATATTATTAGTATGATTTTCACAATAAAATGTATGATGGACTTGATTGTATACCAGCTTCCATAAATTCTGATGTGTTTGGGTTTGATAAAAAGTGATAAAAAGTCAAAAACAAAGACCAATTAGGGCCTGTGTCCACCTAGCGTCTTTTCCTCAGGTCCAGCGTCTTTTTTCAGTTGTTTCCAATGGGGGGAGAGCGTATGCGAGCGCACACGGACGTGTAGAGAAAGTGCGCAGCTCCCAGCGTCTATTTTCGGCGTTTTTGTGCGCCCGACTCCCAGCGCTCCCAGCGCTTCAAGCTGAAAATATTTTAACTTTTCAGAAAGACGCTGGTGTCGGCTGCTCCTTTTCTGGTAACTAATCATATGGAAAAACTATCGCAACAGAGACAGAACGGCTCAATTGTGGGAGCAGATCGGCTAGACACTTAATATTTCTGGTGAATGTTGTGCTTACTGCTTTTAATAGCGTAGCCTACCTGTGTTATTAGCTTGCTAGCTGTCAGCTATCAAGCTGAACTAACGTTACTTGCAGACTGCTTCCTTGTATATTGTGCGCTGGGATCAGCGTTCCCCAGCGCACTCCCAGCGTTTAACGTCGGAAAAAGACGCTAGGTGGACACAGGCCCTTAGTCTCTCTCTCCCTCTCTCTATCTCGCTCTAGCACTCTGGCTATCTCTCTTTCAGCATCAAGCCAATCAATCATCAGACCCTTTG
>NC_139625.1:63299716-63379716 GCF_964638095.1 Poromitra crassiceps
TGTGTGTGTGTCAAACAATTGTCTTTGCCGCCTACTTCAATCAACACATGGCAACGCTGGAACGACCTAGATTAGAGTGATGGTTACAATTGTATGGGCTTGGTAACAGTCTCATATATATTGAACTCTCGCAGGGTTTTTCACGAATGCACATGCTTTGTTTCGCAGTTGTATTTCGGACTCACTAATGCACACGATCTGTTTTACAAATGCACATTCTCTGGTTCGCAGTTGTATTTCGGACTCACTAATGCACACAATCTGTTTCGCAAATACACACGCTCTGGTTCACAAATGTAATTTTTATGCAAACTTGTAATATAAATTTGGAAATGCACACTCTCTGCTTCACAAATATAATTTTTATGCAAACTTGTAATATAAATTCAGAAATGCACACGCTCTTCTTCACAAATATAATTTTTATGCAAACTTGTAATATAAATTCGGAAATGCACACTCTCTGCTTCACAAATATTATTTTGAAGCACACTTGTAATGTAAATTCACAGATCATGCGAATTGCTCAATGTGCATTTACAAACTGCTTCTCATTTGTGAACCTCTGTCTACGGTGAATTTTGAGACTCCCCTGACATGCAGATCAACGAATGTTACCATTGGCTGATAAAGCTGTCAATCAAATGTGATTCTGATTGACAGATCATCAGCCAATCAGGTGTGTTTGCTTTCAGCCAATCATACAGAGGTCTGCATAACCAGGGGGAGGTGACGTTGCCTTTTCCCGCAGTGTGCCGCTTTGATGAAAAAAAAAATGCTGCAGTAATATTTATTAGACGATAGGTGGCAGCAGATCACCTGAATCTGCTGAATCACCTGAAAAACCGATACACTGTGTGACCACAACACGGTTAAAATGGCAGAGTGGCGCTGTCGACTATTTCTGTTCATTGACTCCACAGGAAGTGCCTGGAGTGAACCAAAGAAGAAGAAGGCTGTCTAACGTTAATGAATAAATAAATAAATAATAGTATTTTATGCCACGCAGCGCTGTGGAAATAGGCTACAGTGTGTGCTCATCCCTTTACAAGTCCAGTCACTATCCATCAACTTTGTAACACAACAGTGAAGGTAAGACATAATTTCTGCTTATGGACGGTAGTAGCCATAAAGTGAAGTGGCTAGCGAACATGTGGCTATTAAATAAGAGCTAAATCTAAGTCCCGTGTAAACCGTAATATCTGTGTCGTTTCAACTTTGATTGAAAAATGTTTCCACCAGATTAAAGAAAACATTTAGGCCTATGTGATGGTGTAACTAACGCTAATCAATCTACAGTAGCTAGCTCTATTTTGGACTGGAGCTGCTGTATGGAGCTAGCTTGTCGTCTGAGCCATGCTCTGTTTTCCAATCAGGGAATTAGGAAAACAAACGCGCACATTACATTAAAAAACATCAGTCAACATCACACAGGGTATTTTCTTTAATCTGGTGGCAGCATTTTTTAGTAAAATGTGAAACGACGACAGATAATGGTTTATATTGGGACTTAACATAGGTTCCATAAAGATCAGGTTTTTTGTAAACAAACTGCTTCGGTTGCTAACAGGAAGAAGATCATGTATGGGCTTGTTATTATTTTATAATGTTAAACTCAGAGCATACATGTACAGTACAGGTTTGTACAGACAACAGATTTGTAATATTGATGGGGATATTCTGATGTTGATGTAACAAGTATGACTGAATATATTATGATTGACGGCCCCCTCCAAATTATGAATGCCATTAAATAGAAATAGGTCTCTTTATAAAACGTACAGTATCATTTTAGGTCTATTAATAAGTATCAATAATAATAATAATAATTTAATTTCTTTTTCAGTCAATCACAGCATCGTACAGCTCCATGTTCAACTGAGCAGAAGCAGCTGAGTCAGACAGCATTCTGAACATGATTGCTACAGACATGCTTCCATCAAGAACCTACTTCATGAACATGACGGAGGAAAAGTATGAAGACCTCAAATTCAAGTTACCATTCTTGTCATCAGCTCAATTCATTCCTTAAAACCACATGGGCTACATTATTTCCAGTGTCAATATTATTCTACACCCTGTTGTGGCCAACCAGCCTCTTCTGTTCAATAAAATCATGTTTCACTGATGGAAGTCTGATTGAAATGATGTAATCAGAAGTCTAAGTGGATTGGTTAATTCAATTACTTTGATATGCCATGCAGAATAGTCACTGTTTGTTCAAATTGTCCTACTGTATATATCTTATTGTTAGGCTACTTTACTTATAATTGGGAAACAGGGGAAATCCAGTTTGTGTATAGAAAACTTTATTCAAACCAAATAAATATGTTTACCATATTCCACACATTATTAGGCTACTTTGACAAAGTTTTGAGTTAAGTCCATCGTTACGTTACATTACATTACGTCATTTGGCAGACGCTTTTATCCAAAGCGACTTAAAATAACAGCAATAGAGCAATCAATTATGCAGCACAGTATATGACAACTACAACTTCTGAAGGAACAGTGGTATAAGTTTAGTTTAGGTTAGTATTTTTTTTTTTCTCGTATTTTTTTTTTTTTTTTCAATCGTCCATTGAAAACAGTGCACCTTTTCAATCGAAAAGTGAGTCCCTTGTCTACAAGGTGTTGGAAGGGTGGCAGGGTGAATTAGCTAAACAAAAGACTGTGGGGGAAGGGCATTGCTATTCACAATGTTCAAAGCAGCTATCAGCTGGGGAGCTATCAGCACGCACACTCACCGGATAAAAAAGCTTTAGGTGCAAGGCACAGGAGTTTCCATAGAGCAGTAGAGAGAAGGAGCCAGCACTCAAAAAATGTCCTTTGAGGGTTTTATTCCTGTTTCAAACACTGCAACAACGTACGCGTTTCAGCAAGAACCACTATAGCCTGTGTTAATTAACAGCATACTCCCACATACATACTGTATCATCATAGAGGTTATTACATACTGTGTAATTTACAGTGGCTGCAGTTTAATTTAGCAGCAGTACGTGTTTTATATTTCATTAATTCACACTGTTGAGCCTTTCTTTAAGCTCAGTGATATGATATTGCAGTGTTTCAGATCAAATGATTGCCTTCTGTCAATGAGTATTGTTTGTTTCAACTTTCATTCTTGAAAATGCTCTCGCGTCTGGTCCCAGCATGGCAACTAGCTTGGAGGGTGGAGCGCTTTGTCTCACTGAAGGCTCGTCAGCAAGGGAGGACGGGTTGTCCTGAAAAAACAAGTCAAAACAGTCAAGAGAGTGCAGAGCCAGGTCCAAAAACATAATATGCACAACTTGAATGTAACAGCTTATTTCACAGTATTATTAAAGTGCAAACCAGGGTTCCAGACTAACTTTTCCACTGGTCCATATTGTAGCTGGGTAACTATACAGAGCTGAATGTTGGAGCTTCGCTGCAGAATAATATATGTGATTAGGGTTGCGAGGGTGCGATGTCAACCAAATAGCCATTGCGGTGGTATTTATGATTTCATTAATTGGTTTATGAAGTAGCTGCGATACTGTTTGGCTGCGACGCTGCACGTTCACAACCTGACAGCTGATCTCTGCATGAGAGACACCAGTGGATAGGCTACTAATACAGTACAGTCAAGCGGCTGAACTAAGCACTATAGGCTATCACTACCAGTAGGCCTAATATTGAAAGGCCAAAACAAATAACGTTAACGATACAGATCCTGACCAACAACGTGTGTGTTGCTGGCAGAAAACAGGCAGAATTACTGGCAGATAACGTTAGTTATCGCGTGGCTTTGAACCTAACGCTATTGGAGAGAGAGAAACACAGCAGCAGCATGGATGTAATGGAAGCGACTTCATGCAAATAGGCGAGTTGAATTCACAGTTGAAGACCTGTTCATTACGCACATTGGGTTGAAAACAGGAAAGAATGTGAAAAACATTTTCACAACACAAATGACATGCTGAATCTGCTCCTAGTCCACCTCCCCAGTCTGAACTGCACCTGGGGATACTTATGGCGCGCTTGTTCAACAACGCCTGCACCTCCCCCGAGTGTTACGTTGAGTGGAATTGGCCTTTTTTATGATTAAATCTGCAAATTTGTAATTCAAACAGGTAATTAATCACGATGGTCCGATGTAGAAGGCTCAGAGGTCCGCCTCCCCTCCGCTATACTGCTTCTCTAACATACTTGGGTGCGCTTGTTTAATGTCGCCCGCACGTCCCCCGCACGTCACGTTGAGCAGTTTGCCTTTTTTATTATTCAATCTGCAATGCAAAGCATTTTGGTAAAGAAACCGCGTGCAATGTTGTTATGGTCAAACTTCCCCCACTTCACTATATCACGCAGTATTTGCAAGGGGTTTATATACACCCCATGGCTGTATGTGTAAAAAGTTATAGCTTTCTGGGAAATATCCAAACAGCTGGTGTTTGAACATTAACCTTAACATGAATTGCAACTCACTCACCTTGAATTCTTGTAACGTTACAAGTCACAATGTCTGTCTTTGAGGTGCTTCAAAGTTGGAAATGTTTGGAATGAATGTGCAGTGGCACAGGTGACTTCCGCCTGTAGAGACTGCTCACACGTGCCATCTGGCGGCTCTTTTGCGCACTGCAGCTGCTGGTGAAAAAAATTACTCCGGGAGGCCGCGGCAGGCTACGGGAGGCCGCGGCAGGCTACAGGAGGCCGCTGCAACGCCGCAGCGTTTCGTCTGCCTGGTTATGCAGACCTCTGTATGGCTCCTTACATTTGCGCTAGACTACAACAACAGCTACAGAGCTAATGGCTACATCCCAGCCCATTCTGAGATGGGTTGTTAGTGTTTAACGGACAACTCACTTTCAAACGGCATCCTGGACAATTTATCGGTCTTATCAGCCTCGAGACGGCCGGGAAGGATTATGGACGAATTACTGGATGTTACTGTGGCATGTTTGGTCGTGTTTTGGCTTGCGATGGCTGCGGGGAGCGGGGAGTAGCTTGCGTTAACGTTACCTTGAGCTAGACTGATAGCTACAAGTCTATGCATTGGGCTAGTAGAACATTTGTCCTGCCTGCCCTGGACTGTTGTTTTTTATCAAGCTCTGCTTGAACACTTTCCCCACCCGATCACTAGATTTACGGTGGTTCCATACCTGCTACACCAGCTAAATGGAGCAGCTACACCGGGCTCCTGTTCTAGGCTAAGACCACAGCACAGCCCTTCCCATTCACTCACTCCCAGTCCCAAGCCTCAAACCTGGGCATTTCTGAACACTTATCTGTTACTGCAGTCAAACAATGTTCCATAAGCACGATGGTAGTAACGTTAGGCATATTTACAACTGTTCCATTATCCACACAAGACGGTTATGTTATGTTAGCGGAGCTTCTGGGTGGTATATGCTCTATATTAGCCAGCCGCGTTAGCAAGTAAGCTAACGTTATCTAGTTAATTATAGATCACAGCCCACACAAGCCAACGCTAATGTATTTACAGCTATTTCATTAATCCACTCTGACAAATTAGCGGGTGTGATTGTGGCATGTTTGGTCGTGTTTTGGCTGTGGCGAAGTGGTTAGTAACTAACGTTATCAATGTGACCGATGTCGGGGGGAAATTAGTGAAGTGAAGTTGTAAAAAATTGTTGCTAACTTCACAGGCATTCTTTCCCCACACGGAAGAACAACCAAAAACAACGAATGACAGCGTTTTCATGTGATGCCTGACAGCTAGTTTGAGTGATGCTTGACAATTAGTCTGCAGGACGATCGACAACGTTTTTGTGTGAGACGTGAGGCGTGATGCCTGACAGCTAGTTTGAGTGATGTCTGACAACTAGTCTGCAGGAGGATCCACAACGTCTTTGTGTGAGGCGTGATGCCTGACAGCTAGTTTGAGTGATGTCTGACAACTAGTCTGCAGGAGGATCGACAACGTTTTTGTGTGAGACGTGAGGAGTGATGCCTGACAGCTAGTTTGAGTGATGTCTGACAGCTAGTCTGCAGGAGGATCGACAACGTTTTTAGTGAGGCAGGAGGAATGACAGCGTTTTCGTGTGAGGACTGAAGATGTTTCAGAGCACACTCTACGGTTTACTATAGGAGACATGACAACTGACAACACTTTAGACTGAGGAACGATAGCCTATACTCTGACTGACGAGGATGCCCTAAAATGGTTGCCGTACTAACGCTGTGCTTATGGAACATGTTGTTTGCCTGCAGTTGTCCCTGTTCGGTTGGTCTAGCGTTCGTTAGCTCACATCAGCCCACCCAGGCCCTTACCCCGCTAGCCGGGCGCTTCTCGCTCATACTGAGCATTAGCGCCCGGCGAACGTCAACGCATTTCCCATCAAACAATTGTGCCGCTCTCACGTCTAGGTATAAAAGCCAACCTTTACCTGAGCTAAAAACGTGAAGTGAAGACGCTATCCGATGCGCAACATCCTCTTCTTTTAATGACATATTGACTCTTCCAAATTGTTGCATAAAATCCACTTTTCTGTCTTTGAAAAACCGAAAATGTAGGTGCAATACCATTTCGGAAGTGTGGGGGGCATTAGTGAGTATACAGTGAGTAAACAGTGAGTCGTTGTTCCGGGTTGCTCCAGAAGAATGATTTTCGGTTTTTCAAAGACAAAAAAGAAATGCCCAGGTTTGAGGCTTGGGACTGGGAGTGAGCGAATGGGAAGGGCTGTGCTGTAGCCTGGAACGGGAGCCCAGTGTAGCTGCTCCATTTAGCTGGTGTAGCAGGTATGGAACCACCGTAAATCTAGCGATCGGGTGGGGAAAGTGTTCAAGCAGAGCTTGATAAAAACCAACAGTCCAGGGCAGGCAGGACAAATGTTTTACTAGCCCAATGCATAGACTTGTAGCTATCAGTCTAGCTCAAGGTAACGTCTCTACTCCCCGCTCCGCGCAGCCATCGCAAACCAAAACACGACCAAACATGCCACAGTAACATCCAGTAATTCGTCCATAATCCTTCCCGTCCGTCTCGAAGCTGATAAGACCGATAAATTGTCCAGGATGCCGTTTGAAAGTGAGTTGACACTAACATCCCATCTCAGGGATGTAGCCACTAGCTCTGTAGCTTCTTCTTCTTCTTTTTTGGAGTTTTATGGCGGTTAGCAAACATATGTATGTGCATTACCGCCACCAGGGTTGGGGAGTAACGGATTACATGTAACGCCGTTACGTAATCTGATTACAAAAAAACGGTAACTGTAATCTGTCACAGTACATTTTAAGATGTGTAATCTAGATTACAGTAACGGGGGTATAGTAACGGCGTTACAGGCGGGATTACATTCGCCCTTGCCTCTTCATTAATTTTACAAAATAACAACAAAAAACGGTGTAGCCAACTGGCGAAATGATCTTGTGATAATAAGAGCGGTATGTCAGCTTCATGTGTGGGCGTGCCGATTTCCCCCTCTCCCCTCTCTGCTGCCTGCTCGCTCTCTGGCCAGTCCTTCAGTCCTCCTCCTTCAGTCAGCCCGACAGGGACACAGACAGCTCTGAGAGTCTTGCAAGCCGCCCAACGCTTGTTGAGAAAGCAAATGCACGAAGCGAAATGTGGAAGTATTTTGCTTACGTTGCCGACAGCGAAGGCAAGCCCGGACACATCAAACAAAGCCAGTCTGTAAAAAGTGCTTCAACGCGACGCAGGTGAACGGATAAACATCGAACCAGCCAGGCTATTTCTCTCAGACACGGATCCCAACTTCTTCAAATATTTCAGTTCAAAGACTGGTTAGCGAATGTGAATGATACAACATACATGCCCTCTTAAGTCAAACGAGTGTGATTTATTGTGTGACAAGCAAACTTATTTCAGCATCGGAGTTTTGCCGACCCCCAAAATAAGGAGGATTCCCCATCCAAGTGCACACGTCACTCCCCACCCGCTCTGCAGTGCCGCCCCGCCCCCCAACATACAGGCTATTTGACACTATATTCACAGGGATCATGTCTATGTTCCCCGGGTTCTATGTTCCCCGGGTTCTATATTCCCCGTTTTTCACTAACCTCTCCCAGCCCCCACGCCAAACCTAACCTCCCCCCACGCCTAAACATAACCTCCCCCAGACCCTAACCCAAAACCTAACCTCTCCCACCCCCACGCCTAAACCTAAGGTCGGCATTGCGGGTGGTCGGCATAGCGGGTGGACATCATTTGGGAAAAACGGGGAACATAGGACCCGGGGAACATAGGACCCGGGGAACATAGGGATGACCCCTATTCACACATGGAGTGCTCAGGTGTGAAGGGAAATTCCGGGAAATGGCCGATATTGATTTACAGGTAATTTTCCTGTAGGCATGTGTGAAAACGGCTTTAGTGTTTCACGTCGTGTTTCAAGATTAAAGCAACAAGCTGCGTCTTCCACTCCACATTATGAAAAATACCCATAACGTAAATTAAAGTGGTCTTAAAAATAACTCTTGTTGTATTCTCCTTAACTTCATGTTGGTATAAACATTCTTATTTGGTTATCAATGGTAAAACATGCTTCATCTAGTTAAATAAGGGTTTTAGCCAGGACTCTTGACCAGGACTCCCTGGAAGAAGAGATCTTGTATCCCAATGGGACATTCCTGGATTAAAAAAAAAAAGTAATCCAAAAGTAACTGAAAGTAATCCCTACTTTACTTTTAAATAGTGGTAATCAGATTACGTTACTAAGTACAATTTTTAACAAGTAACAAGTAACTTTAAGGGATTCCTATTTAAAAGTAACCTACCCAACCCTGACCGCCACCTACTGGAGTTTGATGTCTTCTTCATAGTGTAATCTAGCTCTGTAGCTGTTGTCGAGTGTGGAGAAAATGTAAGGAGCCATATGATTGGCTGAAAGCAAACACACCTGATTGGCTGATGAATCTGTCAATCAGAATCATACAGCTTTATCAGCCAATGGTGATGTTCGTTGACCTGCACGTCAGGGGAGTCTCACCACAGAGATTTCTCTCACAAATGTAGACAGAGGTTCACAAATGATAAGCAGTTTGTAAATGCACATTGAGCAATTCGCATGATCTGTGAATTTATATTACAAGTGTGAAGCAGAGCGTGTGCATTTCCGAATTTATATTACAAGTTTGCATAAAAATTATATTTGTGAAGCAGAGCGTGTGCATTTCCAAATTTATATTACAAGTTTGCATAAAAATTACATTTGTGAACCAAAGCGTGTGCATTTGCGAAACAGATCGTGTGCATTAGTGAGTCCGAAATACAACTGCGAAACAAAGCATGTGCATTCGTGAAAAACCCTACGAGAGTTCAATACATATGAGACTGTTCTAAGCCCATACCATTGACACATGGCGACGCTGGAACGACCTAGAGTGACGGTTACAATTAACACATGGCAACAGTGGAACGACCTAGAGTGACGGTTACAATCGACACATGGTAACACTGGAACGACCTAGAGTGACGGTTACAATTGACACATGGCAACGCGCTGCAACGACCTAGAGTGACAGTTAATCGGTGAAAAAAGTTAAAGGAACAGCTACAAGCTGGCATCAAAGATGAGACTTTATTCTTTCTTTGGATTGGGCCTTCAAAGTCACTTCAATTACATTTTCATTTCCCAATTTGATTGAGAAACCTTTTCACTTCTTCCTTTTATGCCATTAAAAAAAATTCTAACTTTGATTTGTCACCTGCAGACAAAAATCTTATGCTAAGCCTTGCAAGACAAGTTTCGCTGACCTTGGAACAGTAGGCCCATTTAAAAACCCATAAATGAATATCCCATAAACAAAAACTTGTAAAAATGGAAGCAAAGCGAACCGAGCTAGTTCACTGTATTTAGACACAAAACACCAACATTTTCTCAATGCCCGTACAGCTTGGAGAGATTTAATTTTCCCTCAAGTGCCCACCTCGCATCTCTTAGAAAAGTATGTTGTTGCTTCTCCACAAGGTGCCCACACTCTGAGAATGTTCAAGTGTCTAATCTTCTATGTCCCAAGGTCAGCATTTGTATGCACTTTGAGGGTCTTGATTCAAACAAATGAAACAAGATAATTAATCAAACGCACTTTATGAAGTGTGTGTGTGTGTGTGTGTGTGTCAGGGCTGGCGCCAGGATGAAATGACTGAGGGGGCGGTTATAACTGGGGAGGGGGCTGATTTTTTTTTTTTTTTTAATATGATATTTTTATATCGTAAAACATAGGATATATACCCGCTATGCCTATTTCTGGACTTTTTACCCATAATAACCTCTGAAAAGCGCAATAACAACACAAGAAAGACTACTATTCAAAATCAAATAAAACATTGATTTCACAGCCGATTAAGGCATTAATAGAGCTGAGCTTTGCATAACGTGAAATGCGGGACCTGTCTGGAGCACTCTGAACATATATGTCTATATGAAAAGTCATAGAATAAACAATTGCTGCAAAAATCGCCAAAAAAATAAACAAAATAATTGCCAGTCAGTGCCAGGTTCATTAAATTAAAGAAATAAAGTGATCAGATGCGTTGTCTCCATATTTCTGCTCATGGCATGCTGTGTGCTTGGGTGCAGCTGATTTCTCTCTCTCTCTGTGTGTGTGTGTGTGTGTGTGTGTGTGTGTGTGTGTGTTTTAATCACGTCATGATCACTACAACATGCAGTGAGGTTCAAATTTAATAAATAGCTACATCTCTTCTTCTTCTTTCGTGTATCATCAGATGGCCAACTCAGTGTCATGCAGCCACGCCCTCATCTCCGGTCCTAAGTCGAAGAGGCCGGCTTCTGAGGGTGGGCTGTATAGGGGGCAGCCGGTGATTATGTGCTCGGCAGTCTGTTCAGGCTTGCCACACTCGCATGCCGCACTGTCCGATAGGCCCCACTTCTTCAGGGATGACTTGAAGCGTCCGACGCCAGAGCGCAGACGGTTCAGTAAGGTCCATAGATGGCGTGGCATGTCTTCTCCTTTTACACCGCCTCCTGGGTCCCGGATGTATTGTTGAATGCGGGAGGGCCCAGCCGTCTCCCACATCTGTTCCCAGGATGCTACATCTCTGACACCTTGTGACAACCAAAGCACAGCAAATAGCGCTTCCCTGCCAATTCTGAAACAACAGAGCTATGTTTATAGGGGGTAGCCTACATCAACTTAAACTGATCAAATTTGATGAAGACTGCAGAAACAGCAGCCAAAACATGTCAGGTACAAACATTGCCTAACTGGCCTTTATAGATGAACTATTCTATAATTATTATTATTATTATTTTTTTTAAGTGAGGGGGCAGAAAATTTAACTGAGGGGGCAAAGCCCCCTTTCGCCCCCTCGTGGCGCCGGGCCCGGTGTGTGTGTGTGTGTGTGTGTGTGTTGGGGTTGCATGACTCCAGATGTTTTCAACTCGACCTTATAAAGTCGAGGTGACGTCGACTAGTCATCACGTGGTGCCATGCCGGTAAAGAAAAACGACAAAAAAAGCAGCTAGACTTGGTCAGTGATTTGATGATAGCAGCCTGTGATGCAGGAGGAATGTAAACACAATAATGGATGTCTAAAAACTCTCTGGGCAAGTGCAGTAATATGAAGGGAGACTTACTGCTAACAGTTTGTGTCCGGGCTGCACACACAGTCTTTTACTGTAATGTCCAAAGTTGCACAAATGCATTCACGTAAATAGCGACTCCCCCTTTTTCACTGCCGGTGCGCACCAACTGGACACCGGCAGATAAGCTCGAGATATAAACCTTATAATTTATTTGTATACAGTATGTCCATCGCTTCCCTCCTCTGTATTAACATCTCAAATCCTTGGGGATTTCGTCTCACACCCAGAGCCACACCGTAATGTCAGAGGATAGGGGTCAAGTTCATCCCCGACAACCAATTATTTATTTAAACGGAAACGGTGGTGAATTGAATCATGCAATCAAAATGGTGCACACCGTTTTCAAACTGAACACCCCACCCCAGCTGATCCCGGCACTCTGATAGCAAGAAAAACAACAACGAACAGCCGCATAATTGTAAGCCAAATAACGTAGCCTACTACTTTGATTGCCAAAATAGATCTAGAAAAAGTAAATATATATTTTTTTTTAGAAAAAGGCAAGATGAGAAGAGCAGCTCCTGCAGGCTGCTGTGTGGGGTAGCACTTTAAAGACGAGCTGAACCCAAGTGGCGTGAGGCTCGGAGACGTATCAGACTGAAAACCATCTAAAAACAAATCTTGCCTGAGATGACAGATGACAGATGTAGCACAACCCTAAAGTTTTACTTCGTTTCGAACTCAAGCTCTCACTCTAGTGCCAAATTAAACCGCCCTTGCTGCCGGGAGCACTCCTCAGAGCGACCCAAGAGGCATCGGTGAACCACGGCCGCATGGCGAAACGCCCATGCCCAACCGTGTGACATTTGGAGCGACAACGATACTACCTTCTTGCCACTGACAGTACCGCATGCGCGAAACGCGAACCGGACACGTCGAGGCTGTAGTATCTAACAAACGTGTGATGAGAGGACCATGAGGCTGCAGCGCACATGTCCTCCACCGATACACCACGCAACAACGCGGAAAACGTCGCAACGCCTGGCGTAGAATGCGCCTTGATACCCTCCGGGGGTACCTTACCCACGGCAGAGTATGCCAAAGCAATCACCTCCACTATCCAGTGTGATAAGCGATCCTTAGTTTTAGTCGACTAAAAGTTTGAGTATTTTAGTCTCGTCTTAGTCAAAGAAACTAAAAGTCTGAACATTTTAGTCTTGTCTTAGTCTTGGGGGAAAAGGTAGTTGACTAACATTTTTCGTCATAGTTTTCGTCAACAAAATTAACACTGCTTAGAAAAGGGGTCCGCCCTGGGCCCTCTGCCCAAAACAGACCAACAACTGGTTTGTAGTGCGTAATGAACGCGTCCTGGCCACATAGGCCGAGAGTGCCCTTACGGGGCACAGCATGTGCAAGCGCCTGTCCTCGCCCGAACTGAACGGCGGGGGACAGAATGCTGACAAGTCTATGACCATAGACCTAAAGCTGGCATTAATATTCTTAGGTTGATAAGCCGGGTTAGGTCGCAACGTAACCCTGCGCCCATTATCCCCGAAAACCATACAGGCCTGCTGCACCGAGAGGGCAATCAGGTCACCAACCCTCTTTCCTGATGACAAGGCCAGCAGCAGCGCGGTCTTCAAAGACAGAAATTTCAGATCGGCGGAGTCCAAGGGCTCAAACGGATGACCCGCGAGCCCATCCAGCACCGTAACCAAGTCCCATTTGGGAAAGACGCACCGCGACGGCGGGCGCAACCTACGCGCTCCCTTCATGAAGCGCGAGACCAGAGGGAACGCCCCCACGGGGCTCCCCTCAATTCCCATGTGGCAAGCAGAAATCGCGGCTACGTACACTTTAAGCGACTGTGGGGACTGGCCCGCGTCAAGCAGGCTTTGAAGGAAACAGAGAACTGGTCGCACACTGCAGTTCACTGGATCCACGCCCTTATCCGTGCACCAACACGAAAAGACCTGCCACTTGTACGTGTACTGAGAGCGGGTCGAAGCAGCCATAGCACTCTGAATAGTGCACACCACATTATCAGGCAAGCCCTGGGCTAGCAAATGGTCCCGTTCAGGAGCCAGACTGCTAGCTTCCACCTGCTTGGGGAGGGGTGGAGCACCTCCCCTTCCGTCTGGGATAGAAGATCCGCCCGCACCGGCAGCGCCCAGGGCGGACCTTGCGCCAAGGAGATCAGGTCCGCAAACCATATCTGCTTGGGCCAAAAGGGGGCCACTAAAATGAGCGAAGAGATCGACGCGGGCGCGGCCGAACCTGGCCCAAATCTGTTCCACCACCTGAGGGTGGAGGCACCACTCTGTCTGACGGGGATTGCCCCGAGACAGCAGGTCGGCCCCGAAATTCAGCCGGCCCGGCAGATGAACCGCTGACAATGAAAGGAGACGGGGATACGCCCACAGGTGAATCTCCGCCGCTAACCGGTTCAGCGCCTCTGACCGCAAACCTCCCTGTTTGTTCAGGTGGGCGATCGCCACTGTATTTTGGCGAAGCTCCTGAGCCTCCCACCGGCCGTTCGCCGAAAAGCGCCCGCAAACCGCACCCCATCCCCAGAGGGAGGCGTCGGTGCGAATCACCAACCTGAGCGGGACAGGGCCCAACCGAGTGCCTCTCGAGAGGTAACGGGGGTCCGCCCATATGGCCAGCGCCTGTGCAGTCTCCCCAGTGCGAGCCCATGCACTGCTGAGGCCATCAGCCCCAGCATGACTGTGCAATGATGCACTGACACGGAGGGACACAGACCTAGCGTCTTTGCCATCCGCACTGTGCGAGCCTGTCGCTCTGGCGAAAGGCGGGCCAGCATGGCCCGGGAGTCTAGTTCGAGCCCCAGGAAGGTCGCCACCTGCGCTGGGACGAGGCAACTCTTCTGCCAGTTCACCAAAAACCCTAAGGTCTGCAGGTGATCGGTCACCACCTTGGTATGTTCCGTGGCACGGACCCTTGAGTCCGCCACTATGAGAGCGTCATCGAGATAGAGGAAGACGCGGATCCCACTCGCGCGGAGGGGAGCCAAGGCTGTCTCCACGCACACCGTGAAGGTTCATGGGCTCAAAGACATGCCGAACGGCAAGACACAGAACTCGTAAGCCTTCCCCAGGAAGGAGAACCTCAGGTATTTCCTGTGTCTCTGAATCACGGGGACATGGAAGAACGCATCTTTCAGATCCACGGAAGTAAAGAAATCCCCCGGTCTCAACGCGTTGAACAGGCGGGGGAAAGAGAGCATTCGGAACGGGAACTTCCTCAGCGTCTTGTTGAGACGCCGAAGGTCCAAAATTGGACGCATGGAGCCGTCCTTCATGGGCACGACAAAGTACCTGTGGTAGAAACCCGAGCGCACCTCTGCCTTGGGAACCGAGTGAATCGCCCCTTTGGCGAGGAGCGAAGTAACCTCATCTCCATGGCCGAATCGGGGATCCTGTCGAACGTGGGTGGGGGCCTGGCAAACTGGAGAGCGTATCCCCTCTGGAGGGTGCGCCATGGGGTCGGGGAACATAGAAGCTCCCAGGCGTTGAGCCTGTTGGACAAAGATGGTCTCTTGTGGCCAAAAGGAGCGGAAACCGCCCCTCTGGTCATGAGTATATTGTTGGGCACCGGGACCTGATCCGGTGCCCTGATGGGGGGAGGGGAGAAAATGGGGGGAGCAGGATGTGAGAGGCTATGCCCCCCTGCCGCATGGTCAGCTCCGTAGAAGCTGTGCATGCCGGGGGAAAATCCCTTACGCAAACTCCGACTAGTGACGCGCCCCGTGGGTGCCCCGCACGTGGATCTGGGCCCCTCGGAAGGCGGGCCAACGTCCGGCAGTGCGGTCCACAGGAGAGCTCCCGACCCACAATGGGCCCGCGGCGCCATTGATGGTGGGCTTGTCCTGGAAGCTTCTAGCCGAGGCCAGGCCGTAGCCATGGACCAAGGCGAGCCTTGATGATGGGTATGAGACCCCGGGAGAGCTCCCGACCGAACTCAGGCCATGGGCACCGAGGACGGTGGGCTTGTCCCTAAAGCTACAAGCCGAAGGCTGGCTCTGAGCCCAGGCCTTGGCGAGCTGCCGTCCCCGCCGGGCGCAGAGTGCCGGCGAGTGGCGGGCTGGGCAGGTCCCTGCTGAGCTCCGGACCGAAGTTGAGCGCTGAGCTCCAATGATGGTGGGCTCATAGCCCCCCCCCCCCCCTCCCCCAAGGAAGACGACTAAGAGCGGGCCAGGTCACCCGCCGCCCGCGCACCCCCTCGTCCACGCTGAGGGCGAGGGCCGCGTATCCTGGCTTGCCGTGGGACCCAGGATGGGCCCACTACGGCCTGATGGGGTGCCGTCATTGAAGGCGCACGAACCTGGGGTGGGTCCCGCACCCACGGGCGTGGGGTGGCTCGCGGCGCCAGGGGCCCCGGAGGGCGACGTGCTGCCACCTGAAACCGGCGGTCTTCCCCTCGTTGCCGCCGTGGCAAGAGGGATCTGACCGCAGCGGGGTCTCGCTGCTGCCTCTCCAACCACTGGGCCAAATCCTCCACGGAAGGCCCGAATAGGCCCTCCGGAGAGATCTTCACCCCCAGTAGCCTCCTCTTCTCCTGCTCGGAGAGCTGAGTGAGGTTCAGCCACAGGTGACGGTGTGTCAGAACGGAGAAGGCCATGACCTTCCCGCTGTTCTGCGCCAGGCAGTCGACCATGCGCAAGGCATAGTCGGTGGCCATCCTGAGCTCCGTGAACAGCTCAGGAGCAGGGTCACCCTGCATTTCCCGCAGGAGCACAGCCTGATAACCTTGCAGGATGGCCAGGTTATTCGTAATGGCGGCGGACTGCCCCGCCGCCAAATACACCTTTTCGGCCAGTTTGGCCATTAGCTGGCACGCCTTGGAGGGCAGCGTGGGTCTGCTGGCATTGGAGGCCAGGTGGGAAGCCACCATCTCCTCGCATCGGGGCATCGCGGAGAACGCGAGCTTCTCCTCGCCCTCCACCGCCGACCACGGAACCATGCCTGCGCACAGCGGCTTGGCCTCCTGAGGCTTTTCCCATCCCGCCTGCACCGCGCGGGCCACGTCTACACAGACGGGCATTCGGCGTCGCGGCGGTGTGCCTGGCGTGCCTGAAAATAGCACCCCTGCAGCACTGATGCAGGGGGCTGGGGTGGTTCAGCGCCACCCAACTGCGCCATGCACGGGCCTCTCCGGGCACCTTAAAAAACCTCATTTTCGTAACCCTAACCCTAGATGTGGGTATGGCAATTTGCAATGGTTCGGCAACGAAACTCCTGAGCGAAAAGGGCCCCATACGTTTTCTGCTCCCTTTTGGACCAGGAATCCAATTGCGCCATGCGCGGGCC
This sequence comes from Poromitra crassiceps, assembly GCF_964638095.1. Classification (NCBI taxonomy): domain Eukaryota; kingdom Metazoa; phylum Chordata; class Actinopteri; order Beryciformes; family Melamphaidae; genus Poromitra; species Poromitra crassiceps. The sequence goes on from NC_139625.1 coordinate 63,316,533, forward strand.
TCTCCGGGCACCGTAAAAAAACTCATTTTCGTAACCCTAACCCTAGGTGCTAGTCGGGGTTAGACAATTGCTCGGCAACGAAACTCCTGAGCGAAAAGGGCCCCATAAATTTTCTGCTCCCTTTTGGACCAGGAATCCAACTGCGCCATGCGCGGGCCTCTCCGGGCACCGTAAAAAACCTCATTTTCGTAACCCTAACCCTAGATGTGGGTATGGCAATTTGCAATGGTTCGGCAACAAAACTCCTGAGCGAAAAGGGCCCCATACGTTTTCTGCTCCCTTTTGGACCAGGAATCCAACTGCGCCATGCGCGGGCCTCTCCGGGCACCGTAAAAAAACTCATTTTCGTAACCCTAACCCTAGGTGCTAGTCAGGGTTAGACAATTGCTCGGCAACGAAACTCCTGAGCGAAAAGGGCCCCATACGTTTTCTGCTCCCTTTTGGACCAGGAATCCAACTGCGCCATGCGCGGGCCTCTCCGGGCACCGTAAAAAACCTCATTTTCGTAACCCTAACCCTAGATGTGGGTATGGCAATTTGCAATGGTTCGGCAACGAAACTCCTGAGCGAAAAGGGCCCCATACGTTTTCTGCTCCCTTTTGGACCAGGAATCCAACTGCGCCATGCGCGGGCCTCTCCGGGCACCGTAAAAAACCTCATTTTCGTAACCCTAACCCTAGATGTGGGTCTGGCAATTTGCAATGGTTCGGCAACGAAACTCCTGAGCGAAAAGGGCCCCATACGTTTTCTGCTCCCTTTTGGACCAGGAATCCAACTGCGCCATGCGCGGGCCTCTCCGGGCACCGTAAAAAAAACTCATTTTCGTAACCCTAACCCTAGGTGCTAGTCGGGGTTAGACAATTGCTCGGCAACGAAACTCCTGAGCGAAAAGGGCCCCATACGTTTTCTGCTCCCTTTTGGACCAGGAATCCAACTGCGCCATGCGCGGGCCTCTCCGGGCACCGTAAAAAACCTCATTTTCGTAACCCTAACCCTAGATGTGGGTATGGCAATTTGCAATGGTTCGGCAACGAAACTCCTGAGCGAAAAGGGCCCCATACGTTTTCTGCTCCCTTTTGGACCAGGAATCCAACTGCGCCATGCGCGGGCCTCTCCGGGCACCTTAAAAAAACCTCATTTTCGTAACCCTAACCCTAGGTGCTAGTCGGGGTTAGACAATTGCTCGGCAACGAAACTCCTGAGCGAAAAGGGCCCCATATGTTTTCTGCTCCCTTTTGGACCAGGAATCCAACTGTGCCATGCGCGGGCCTCTCCGGGCACCGTAAAAAACCTCATTTTCGTAACCCTAACCCTAGATGTGGGTATGGCAATTTGCAATGGTTCGGCAACGAAACTCCTGAGCGAAAAGGGCCCCATACGTTTTCTGCTCCCTTTTGGACCAGGAATCCAACTGCGCCATGCGCGGGCCTCTCCGGGCACCGTAAAAAACCTCATTTTCGTAACCCTAACCCTAGGTGCTAGTCGGGGTTAGACAATTGCTCGGCAACGAAACTCCTGAGCGAAAAGGGCCCCATACGTTTTCTGCTCCCTTTTGGACCAGGAATCCAACTGCGCCATGCGCGGGCCTCTCCGGGCAATGTAAAAAACCTCATTTTCGTAACCCTAACCCTAGATGTGGGTATGGCAATTTGCAATGGTTCGGCAACGAAACTCCTGAGCGAAAAGGGCCCCATACATTTTCTGCTCCCTTTTGGACCAGGAATCCAACTGCGCCATGCGCAGGCCTCTCCAGGCACCGTAAAAAACCTCATTTTCGTAACCCTAACCCTAGATGTGGGTATGGCAATTTGCAATGGTTCGGCAACGAAACTCCTGAGCGAAAAGGGCCCCATACATTTTCTGCTCCCTTTTGGACCAGGAATCCAACTGCGCCATGCGCAGGCCTCTCCGGGCACCGTAAAAAACCTCATTTTCGTAACCCTAACCCTAGGTGCTAGTCGGGGTTAGACAATTGCTCGGCAACGAAACTCCTGAGCAAAAAGGGCCCCATAAATTTTCTGCTCCCTTTTGGACCAGGAATCCAACTGCGCCATGCGCGGGCCTCTCCGGGCACCGTAAAAAACCTCATTTTCGTAACCCTAACCCTAGATGTGGGTATGGCAATTTGCAATGGTTCGGCAACGAAACTCCTGAGCGAAAAGGGCCCCATACGTTTTCTGCTCCCTTTTGGACCAGGAATCCAACTGCGCCATGCGCGGGCCTCTCCGGGCACTGTAAAAAACCTCATTTTCGTAACCCTAACGCTGGATGTGGGTATGGCAATTTGCAATGGTTCGGCAACGAAACTCCTGAGCAAAAAGGGCCCCATACGTTTTCTGCTCCCTTTTGGACCAGGAATCCAACTGCGCCATGCGCAGGCCTCTCCGGGCACCGTAAAAAACCTCATTTTCGTAACCCTAACCCTAGATGTGGGTATGGCAATTTGCAATGGTTCGGCAACGAAACTCCTGAGCGAAAAGGGCCCCATACGTTTTCTGCTCCCTTTTGGACCAGGAATCCAACTGCGCCATGCGCGGGCCTCTCCGGGCACCGTAAAAAACCTCATTTTCGTAACCCTAACCCTAGATGTGGGTATGGCAATTTGCAATGGTTCGGCAACGAAACTCCTGAGCGAAAAGGGCCCCATACGTTTTCTGCTCCCTTTTGGACCAGGAATCCAACTGCGCCATGCGCGGGCCTCTCCGGGCACCGTAAAAAACCTCATTTTCGTAACCCTAACCCTAGATGTGGGTATGGCAATTTGCAATGGTTCGGCAACGAAACTCCTGAGCGAAAAGGGCCCCATACGTTTTCTGCTCCCTTTTGGACCAGGAATCCAACTGCGCCATGCGCGGGCCTCTCCGGGCACTGTAAAAAACCTCATTTTCGTAACCCTAACCCTAGATGTGGGTATGGCAATTTGCAATGGTTCGGCAACGAAACTCCTGAGCGAAAAGGGCCCCATACGTTTTCTGCTCCCTTTTGGACCAGGAATCCAACTGCGCCATGCGCGGGCCTCTCCGGGCACCGTAAAAAAACTCATTTTCGTAACCCTAACCCTAGGTGCTAGTCGGGGTTAGACAATTGCTCGGCAACGAAACTCCTGAGCGAAAAGGGCCCCATACGTTTTCTGCTCCCTTTTGGACCAGGAATCCAACTGCGCCATGCGCGGGCCTCTCCGGGCACCGTAAAAAACCTCATTTTCGTAACCCTAACCCTAGATGTGGGTATGGCAATTTGCAATGGTTCGGCAACGAAACTCCTGAGCGAAAAGGGCCCCATACGTTTTCTGCTCCCTTTTGGACCAGGAATCCAACTGCGCCATGCGCAGGCCTCTCCGGGCACCGTAAAAAACCTCATTTTCGTAAGCCTAACCCTAGATGTGGGTATGGCAATTTGCAATGGTTCGGCAACGAAACTCCTGAGCGAAAAGGGCCCCATACGTTTTCTGCTCCCTTTTGGACCAGGAATCCAACTGCGCCATGCGCGGGCCTCTCCGGGCACCGTAAAAAAACTCATTTTCGTAACCCTAACCCTAGGTGCTAGTCGGGGTTAGACAATTGCTCGGCAACGAAACTCCTGAGCGAAAAGGGCCCCATACGTTTTCTGCTCCCTTTTGGACCAGGAATCCAACTGCGCCATGCGCGGGCCTCTCCGGGCACCGTAAAAAACCTCATTTTCGTAACCCTAACCCTAGATGTGGGTATGGCAATTTGCAATGGTTCGGCAACGAAACTCCTGAGCGAAAAGGGCCCCATACGTTTTCTGCTCCCTTTTGGACCAGGAATCCAACTGCGCCATGCGCAGGCCTCTCCGGGCACCGTAAAAAACCTCATTTTCGTAAGCCTAACCCTAGATGTGGGTATGGCAATTTGCAATGGTTCGGCAACGAAACTCCTGAGCGAAAAGGGCCCCATACGTTTTCTGCTCCCTTTTGGACCAGGAATCCAACTGCGCCATGCGCGGGCCTCTCCGGGCACCGTAAAAAAACTCATTTTCGTAACCCTAACCCTAGGTGCTAGTCGGGGTTAGACAATTGCTCGGCAACGAAACTCCTGAGCGAAAAGGGCCCCATACGTTTTCTGCTCCCTTTTGGACCAGGAATCCAACTGCGCCATGCGCGGGCCTCTCCGGGCACCGTAAAAAACCTCATTTTCGTAACCCTAACCCTAGATGTGGGTATGGCAATTTGCAATGGTTCGGCAACGAAACTCCTGAGCGAAAAGGGCCCCATACATTTTCTGCTCCCTTTTGGACCAGGAATCCAACTGCGCCATGCGCAGGCCTCTCCGGGCACCGTAAAAAACCTCATTTTCGTAAGCCTAACCCTAGATGTGGGTATGGCAATTTGCAATGGTTCGGCAACGAAACTCCTGAGCGAAAAGGGCCCCATACGTGTTCTGCTCCCTTTTGGACCAGGAATCCAACTGCGCCATGCGCGGGCCTCTCCGGGCACCGTAAAAAAACTCATTTTCGTAACCCTAACCCTAGGTGCTAGTCGGGGTTAGACAATTGCTCGGCAACGAAACTCCTGAGCGAAAAGGGCCCCATACGTTTTCTGCTCCCTTTTGGACCAGGAATCCAACTGCGCCATGCGCGGGCCTCTCCGGGCACCGTAAAAAACCTCATTTTCGTAACCCTAACCCTAGATGTGGGTATGGCAATTTGCAATGGTTCGGCAACGAAACTCCTGAGCGAAAAGGGCCCCATACGTTTTCTGCTCCCTTTTGGACCAGGAATCCAACTGCGCCATGCGCGGGCCTCTCCGGGCACCGTAAAAAACCTCATTTTCGTAACCCTAACCCTAGATGTGGGTATGGCAATTTGCAATGGTTCGGCAACGAAACTCCTGAGCGAAAAGGGCCCCATACGTTTTCTGCTCCCTTTTGGACCAGGAATCCAACTGCGCCATGCGCGGGCCTCTCCGGGCACCGTAAAAAAACTCATTTTCGTAACCCTAACCCTAGGTGCTAGTCGGGGTTAGACAATTGCTCGGCAACGAAACTCCTGAGCGAAAAGGGCCCCATACGTTTTCTGCTCCCTTTTGGACCAGGAATCCAACTGCGCCATGCGCGGGCCTCTCCGGGCACCGTAAAAAACCTCATTTTCGTAACCCTAACCCTAGATGTGGGTATGGCAATTTGCAATGGTTCGGCAACGAAACTCCTGAGCGAAAAGGGCCCCATACGTTTTCTGCTCCCTTTTGGACCAGGAATCCAACTGCGCCATGCGCGGGCCTCTCCGGGCACCGTAAAAAACCTCATTTTCGTAACCCTAACCCTAGATGTGGGTATGGCAATTTGCAATGGTTCGGCAACGAAACTCCTGAGCGAAAAGGGCCCCATACGTTTTCTGCTCCCTTTTGGACCAGGAATCCAACTGCGCCATGCGCGGGCCTCTCCGGGCACTGTAAAAAACCTCATTTTCGTAACCCTAACCCTAGATGTGGGTATGGCAATTTGCAATGGTTCGGCAACGAAACTCCTGAGCGAAAAGGGCCCCATACGTTTTCTGCTCCCTTTTGGACCAGGAATCCAACTGCGCCATGCGCGGGCCTCTCCGGGCACCGTAAAAAAACTCATTTTCGTAACCCTAACCCTAGGTGCTAGTCGGGGTTAGACAATTGCTCGGCAACGAAACTCCTGAGCGAAAAGGGCCCCATACGTTTTCTGCTCCCTTTTGGACCAGGAATCCAACTGCGCCATGCGCGGGCCTCTCCGGGCACCGTAAAAAACCTCATTTTCGTAACCCTAACCCTAGATGTGGGTATGGCAATTTGCAATGGTTCGGCAACGAAACTCCTGAGCGAAAAGGGCCCCATACGTTTTCTGCTCCCTTTTGGACCAGGAATCCAACTGCGCCATGCGCAGGCCTCTCCGGGCACCGTAAAAAACCTCATTTTCGTAAGCCTAACCCTAGATGTGGGTATGGCAATTTGCAATGGTTCGGCAACGAAACTCCTGAGCGAAAAGGGCCCCATACGTTTTCTGCTCCCTTTTGGACCAGGAATCCAACTGCGCCATGCGCGGGCCTCTCCGGGCACCGTAAAAAAACTCATTTTCGTAACCCTAACCCTAGGTGCTAGTCGGGGTTAGACAATTGCTCGGCAACGAAACTCCTGAGCGAAAAGGGCCCCATACGTTTTCTGCTCCCTTTTGGACCAGGAATCCAACTGCGCCATGCGCGGGCCTCTCCGGGCACCGTAAAAAACCTCATTTTCGTAACCCTAACCCTAGATGTGGGTATGGCAATTTGCAATGGTTCGGCAACGAAACTCCTGAGCGAAAAGGGCCCCATACGTTTTCTGCTCCCTTTTGGACCAGGAATCCAACTGCGCCATGCGCGGGCCTCTCCGGGCACCGTAAAAAACCTCATTTTCGTAACCCTAACCCTAGATGTGGGTATGGCAATTTGCAATGGTTCGGCAACGAAACTCCTGAGCGAAAAGGGCCCCATACGTTTTCTGCTCCCTTTTGGACCAGGAATCCAACTGCGCCATGCGCGGGCCTCTCCGGGCACCGTAAAAATACTCATTTTCGTAACCCTAACCCTAGGTGCTAGTCGGGGTTAGACAATTGCTCGGCAACGAAACTCCTGAGCGAAAAGGGCCCCATACGTTTTCTGCTCCCTTTTGGACCAGGAATCCAACTGAGCCATGCGCGGGCCTCTCCGGGCACCGTAAAAAACCTCATTTTCGTAACCCTAACCCTAGATGTGGGTATGGCAATTTGCAATGGTTCGGCAACGAAACTCCTGAGCCAAAAGGGCCCCATACGTTTTCTGCTCCCTTTTGGACCAGGAATCCAACTGCGCCATGCGCGGGCCTCTCCGGGCACCGTAAAAAAACTCATTTTCGTAACCCTAACCCTAGGTGCTAGTCGGGGTTAGACAATTGCTCGGCAACGAAACTCCTGAGCTAAAAGGGCCCCATACGTTTTCTGCTCCCTTTTGGACCAGGAATCCAACTGCGCCATGCGCGGGCCTCTCCGGGCACTGTAAAAAACCTCATTTTCGTAACCCTAACCCTAGATGTGGGTATGGCAATTTGCAATGGTTCGGCAACGAAACTCCTGAGCAAAAAGGGCCCCATACGTTTTCTGCTCCCTTTTGGACCAGGAATCCAACTGCGCCATGCGCGGGCCTCTCCGGGCACCGTAAAAAAACTCATTTTCGTAACCCTAACCCTAGGTGCTAGTCGGGGTTAGACAATTGCTCGGCAACGAAACTCCTGAGCTAAAAGGGCCCCATACGTTTTCTGCTCCCTTTTGGACCAGGAATCCAACTGCGCCATGCGCGGGCCTCTCCGGGCACTGTAAAAAACCTCATTTTCGTAACCCTAACCCTAGATGTGGGTATGGCAATTTGCAATGGTTCGGCAACGAAACTCCTGAGCAAAAAGGGCCCCATACGTTTTCTGCTCCCTTTTGGACCAGGAATCCAACTGCGCCATGCGCGGGCCTCTCGGGGCACCGTAAAAAACCTCATTTTCGTAACCCTAACCCTAGATGTGGGTATGGCAATTTGCAATGGTTCGGCAACGAAACTCCTGAGCGAAAAGGGCCCCATACGTTTTCTGCTCCCTTTTGGACCAGGAATCCAACTGCGCCATGCGCAGGCCTCTCCGGGCACCGTAAAAAACCTCATTTTCGTAACCCTAACCCTAGATGTGGGTATGGCAATTTGCAATGGTTCGGCAACGAAACTCCTGAGCGAAAAGGGCCCCATACGTTTTCTGCTCCCTTTTGGACCAGGAATCCAACTGCGCCATGCGCGGGCCTCTCCGGGCACCGTAAAAAACCTCATTTTCGTAACCCTAACCCTAGATGTGGGTATGGCAATTTGCAATGGTTCGGCAACGAAACTCCTGAGCGAAAAGGGCCCCATACGTTTTCTGCTCCCTTTTGGACCAGGAATCCAACTGCGCCATGCGCGGGCCTCTCCGGGCACCGTAAAAAACCTCATTTTCGTAACCCTAACCCTAGATGTGGGTATGGCAATTTGCAATGGTTCGGCAACGAAACTCCTGAGCGAAAAGGGCCCCATACGTTTTCTGCTCCCTTTTGGACCAGGAATCCAACTGCGCCATGCGCGGGCCTCTCCGGGCACCGTAAAAAACCTCATTTTCGTAACCCTAACCCTAGATGTGGGTATGGCAATTTGCAATGGTTCGGCAACGAAACTCCTGAGCGAAAAGGGCCCCATACGTTTTCTGCTCCCTTTTGGACCAGGAATCCAACTGCGCCATGCGCGGGCCTCTCCGGGCACCGTAAAAAACCTCATTTTCGTAACCCTAACCCTAGATGTGGGTATGGCAATTTGCAATGGTTCGGCAACGAAACTCCTGAGCGAAAAGGGCCCCATACGTTTTCTGCTCCCTTTTGGACCAGGAATCCAACTGCGCCATGCGCGGGCCTCTCCGGGCACCGTAAAAAAACTCATTTTCGTAACCCTAACCCTAGGTGCTAGTCGGGGTTAGACAATTGCTCGGCAACGAAACTCCTGAGCGAAAAGGGCCCCATACGTTTTCTGCTCCCTTTTGGACCAGGAATCCAACTGCGCCATGCGCGGGCCTCTCCGGGCACCGTAAAAAACCTCATTTTCGTAACCCTAACCCTAGATGTGGGTATGGCAATTTGCAATGGTTCGGCAACGAAACTCCTGAGCGAAAAGGGCCCCATACGTTTTCTGCTCCCTTTTGGACCAGGAATCCAACTGCGCCATGCGCGGGCCTCTCCGGGCACCGTAAAAAACCTCATTTTCGTAACCCTAACCCTAGATGTGGGTATGGCAATTTGCAATGGTTCGGCAACGAAACTCCTGAGCGAAAAGGGCCCCATACGTTTTCTGCTCCCTTTTGGACCAGGAATCCAACTGCGCCATGCGCGGGCCTCTCCGGGCACTGTAAAAAACCTCATTTTCGTAACCCTAACCCTAGATGTGGGTATGGCAATTTGCAATGGTTCGGCAACGAAACTCCTGAGCGAAAAGGGCCCCATACGTTTTCTGCTCCCTTTTGGACCAGGAATCCAACTGCGCCATGCGCGGGCCTCTCCGGGCACCGTAAAAAAACTCATTTTCGTAACCCTAACCCTAGGTGCTAGTCGGGGTTAGACAATTGCTCGGCAACGAAACTCCTGAGCGAAAAGGGCCCCATACGTTTTCTGCTCCCTTTTGGACCAGGAATCCAACTGCGCCATGCGCGGGCCTCTCCGGGCACCGTAAAAAACCTCATTTTCGTAACCCTAACCCTAGATGTGGGTATGGCAATTTGCAATGGTTCGGCAACGAAACTCCTGAGCGAAAAGGGCCCCATACGTTTTCTGCTCCCTTTTGGACCAGGAATCCAACTGCGCCATGCGCAGGCCTCTCCGGGCACCGTAAAAAACCTCATTTTCGTAAGCCTAACCCTAGATGTGGGTATGGCAATTTGCAATGGTTCGGCAACGAAACTCCTGAGCGAAAAGGGCCCCATACGTTTTCTGCTCCCTTTTGGACCAGGAATCCAACTGCGCCATGCGCGGGCCTCTCCGGGCACCGTAAAAAAACTCATTTTCGTAACCCTAACCCTAGGTGCTAGTCGGGGTTAGACAATTGCTCGGCAACGAAACTCCTGAGCGAAAAGGGCCCCATACGTTTTCTGCTCCCTTTTGGACCAGGAATCCAACTGCGCCATGCGCGGGCCTCTCCGGGCACCGTAAAAAACCTCATTTTCGTAACCCTAACCCTAGATGTGGGTATGGCAATTTGCAATGGTTCGGCAACGAAACTCCTGAGCGAAAAGGGCCCCATACGTTTTCTGCTCCCTTTTGGACCAGGAATCCAACTGCGCCATGCGCGGGCCTCTCCGGGCACCGTAAAAAACCTCATTTTCGTAACCCTAACCCTAGATGTGGGTATGGCAATTTGCAATGGTTCGGCAACGAAACTCCTGAGCGAAAAGGGCCCCATACGTTTTCTGCTCCCTTTTGGACCAGGAATCCAACTGCGCCATGCGCGGGCCTCTCCGGGCACCGTAAAAATACTCATTTTCGTAACCCTAACCCTAGGTGCTAGTCGGGGTTAGACAATTGCTCGGCAACGAAACTCCTGAGCGAAAAGGGCCCCATACGTTTTCTGCTCCCTTTTGGACCAGGAATCCAACTGAGCCATGCGCGGGCCTCTCCGGGCACCGTAAAAAACCTCATTTTCGTAACCCTAACCCTAGATGTGGGTATGGCAATTTGCAATGGTTCGGCAACGAAACTCCTGAGCCAAAAGGGCCCCATACGTTTTCTGCTCCCTTTTGGACCAGGAATCCAACTGCGCCATGCGCGGGCCTCTCCGGGCACCGTAAAAAAACTCATTTTCGTAACCCTAACCCTAGGTGCTAGTCGGGGTTAGACAATTGCTCGGCAACGAAACTCCTGAGCTAAAAGGGCCCCATACGTTTTCTGCTCCCTTTTGGACCAGGAATCCAACTGCGCCATGCGCGGGCCTCTCCGGGCACTGTAAAAAACCTCATTTTCGTAACCCTAACCCTAGATGTGGGTATGGCAATTTGCAATGGTTCGGCAACGAAACTCCTGAGCAAAAAGGGCCCCATACGTTTTCTGCTCCCTTTTGGACCAGGAATCCAACTGCGCCATGCGCGGGCCTCTCCGGGCACCGTAAAAAAACTCATTTTCGTAACCCTAACCCTAGGTGCTAGTCGGGGTTAGACAATTGCTCGGCAACGAAACTCCTGAGCTAAAAGGGCCCCATACGTTTTCTGCTCCCTTTTGGACCAGGAATCCAACTGCGCCATGCGCGGGCCTCTCCGGGCACTGTAAAAAACCTCATTTTCGTAACCCTAACCCTAGATGTGGGTATGGCAATTTGCAATGGTTCGGCAACGAAACTCCTGAGCAAAAAGGGCCCCATACGTTTTCTGCTCCCTTTTGGACCAGGAATCCAACTGCGCCATGCGCGGGCCTCTCGGGGCACCGTAAAAAACCTCATTTTCGTAACCCTAACCCTAGATGTGGGTATGGCAATTTGCAATGGTTCGGCAACGAAACTCCTGAGCGAAAAGGGCCCCATACGTTTTCTGCTCCCTTTTGGACCAGGAATCCAACTGCGCCATGCGCAGGCCTCTCCGGGCACCGTAAAAAACCTCATTTTCGTAACCCTAACCCTAGATGTGGGTATGGCAATTTGCAATGGTTCGGCAACGAAACTCCTGAGCGAAAAGGGCCCCATACGTTTTCTGCTCCCTTTTGGACCAGGAATCCAACTGCGCCATGCGCGGGCCTCTCCGGGCACCGTAAAAAACCTCATTTTCGTAACCCTAACCCTAGATGTGGGTATGGCAATTTGCAATGGTTCGGCAACGAAACTCCTGAGCGAAAAGGGCCCCATACGTTTTCTGCTCCCTTTTGGACCAGGAATCCAACTGCGCCATGCGCGGGCCTCTCCGGGCACCGTAAAAAACCTCATTTTCGTAACCCTAACCCTAGATGTGGGTATGGCAATTTGCAATGGTTCGGCAACGAAACTCCTGAGCGAAAAGGGCCCCATACGTTTTCTGCTCCCTTTTGGACCAGGAATCCAACTGCGCCATGCGCGGGCCTCTCCGGGCACCGTAAAAAACCTCATTTTCGTAACCCTAACCCTAGATGTGGGTATGGCAATTTGCAATGGTTCGGCAACGAAACTCCTGAGCGAAAAGGGCCCCATACGTTTTCTGCTCCCTTTTGGACCAGGAATCCAACTGCGCCATGCGCGGGCCTCTCCGGGCACTGTAAAAAACCTCATTTTCGTAACCCTAACCCTAGATGTGGGTATGGCAATTTGCAATGGTTCGGCAACGAAACTCCTGAGCGAAAAGGGCCCCATACGTTTTCTGCTCCCTTTTGGACCAGGAATCCAACTGCGCCATGCGCGGGCCTCTCCGGGCACCGTAAAAAAACTCATTTTCGTAACCCTAACCCTAGGTGCTAGTCGGGGTTAGACAATTGCTCGGCAACGAAACTCCTGAGCGAAAAGGGCCCCATACGTTTTCTGCTCCCTTTTGGACCAGGAATCCAACTGCGCCATGCGCGGGCCTCTCCGGGCACCGTAAAAAACCTCATTTTCGTAACCCTAACCCTAGATGTGGGTATGGCAATTTGCAATGGTTCGGCAACGAAACTCCTGAGCGAAAAGGGCCCCATACGTTTTCTGCTCCCTTTTGGACCAGGAATCCAACTGCGCCATGCGCAGGCCTCTCCGGGCACCGTAAAAAACCTCATTTTCGTAAGCCTAACCCTAGATGTGGGTATGGCAATTTGCAATGGTTCGGCAACGAAACTCCTGAGCGAAAAGGGCCCCATACGTTTTCTGCTCCCTTTTGGACCAGGAATCCAACTGCGCCATGCGCGGGCCTCTCCGGGCACCGTAAAAAAACTCATTTTCGTAACCCTAACCCTAGGTGCTAGTCGGGGTTAGACAATTGCTCGGCAACGAAACTCCTGAGCGAAAAGGGCCCCATACGTTTTCTGCTCCCTTTTGGACCAGGAATCCAACTGCGCCATGCGCGGGCCTCTCCGGGCACCGTAAAAAACCTCATTTTCGTAACCCTAACCCTAGATGTGGGTATGGCAATTTGCAATGGTTCGGCAACGAAACTCCTGAGCGAAAAGGGCCCCATACGTTTTCTGCTCCCTTTTGGACCAGGAATCCAACTGCGCCATGCGCGGGCCTCTCCGGGCACCGTAAAAAACCTCATTTTCGTAACCCTAACCCTAGATGTGGGTATGGCAATTTGCAATGGTTCGGCAACGAAACTCCTGAGCGAAAAGGGCCCCATACGTTTTCTGCTCCCTTTTGGACCAGGAATCCAACTGCGCCATGCGCGGGCCTCTCCGGGCACCGTAAAAAACCTCATTTTCGTAACCCTAACCCTAGATGTGGGTATGGCAATTTGCAATGGTTCGGCAACGAAACTCCTGAGCGAAAAGGGCCCCATACGTTTTCTGCTCCCTTTTGGACCAGGAATCCAACTGCGCCATGCGCGGGCCTCTCCGGGCACCGTAAAAAACCTCATTTTCGTAACCCTAACCCTAGATGTGGGTATGGCAATTTGCAATGGTTCGGCAACGAAACTCCTGAGCGAAAAGGGCCCCATACGTTTTCTGCTCCCTTTTGGACCAGGAATCCAACTGCGCCATGCGCGGGCCTCTCCGGGCACCGTAAAAAACCTCATTTTCGTAACCCTAACCCTAGATGTGGGTATGGCAATTTGCAATGGTTCGGCAACGAAACTCCTGAGCGAAAAGGGCCCCATACGTTTTCTGCTCCCTTTTGGACCAGGAATCCAACTGCGCCATGCGCGGGCCTCTCCGGGCACTGTAAAAAACCTCATTTTCGTAACCCTAACCCTAGATGTGGGTATGGCAATTTGCAATGGTTCGGCAACGAAACTCCTGAGCGAAAAGGGCCCCATACGTTTTCTGCTCCCTTTTGGACCAGGAATCCAACTGCGCCATGCGCGGGCCTCTCCGGGCACCGTAAAAAACCTCATTTTCGTAACCCTAACCCTAGATGTGGGTATGGCAATTTGCAATGGTTCGGCAACGAAACTCCTGAGCGAAAAGGGCCCCATACGTTTTCTGCTCCCTTTTGGACCAGGAATCCAACTGCGCCATGCGCAGGCCTCTCCGGGCACCGTAAAAAACCTCATTTTCGTAAGCCTAACCCTAGATGTGGGTATGGCAATTTGCAATGGTTCGGCAACGAAACTCCTGAGCGAAAAGGGCCCCATACGTTTTCTGCTCCCTTTTGGACCAGGAATCCAACTGCGCCATGCGCGGGCCTCTCCGGGCACCGTAAAAAAACTCATTTTCGTAACCCTAACCCTAGGTGCTAGTCGGGGTTAGACAATTGCTCGGCAACGAAACTCCTGAGCGAAAAGGGCCCCATACGTTTTCTGCTCCCTTTTGGACCAGGAATCCAACTGCGCCATGCGCGGGCCTCTCCGGGCACCGTAAAAAACCTCATTTTCGTAACCCTAACCCTAGATGTGGGTATGGCAATTTGCAATGGTTCGGCAACGAAACTCCTGAGCGAAAAGGGCCCCATACGTTTTCTGCTCCCTTTTGGACCAGGAATCCAACTGCGCCATGCGCAGGCCTCTCCGGGCACCGTAAAAAACCTCATTTTCGTAAGCCTAACCCTAGATGTGGGTATGGCAATTTGCAATGGTTCGGCAACGAAACTCCTGAGCGAAAAGGGCCCCATACGTTTTCTGCTCCCTTTTGGACCAGGAATCCAACTGCGCCATGCGCGGGCCTCTCCGGGCACCGTAAAAAAACTCATTTTCGTAACCCTAACCCTAGGTGCTAGTCGGGGTTAGACAATTGCTCGGCAACGAAACTCCTGAGCGAAAAGGGCCCCATACGTTTTCTGCTCCCTTTTGGACCAGGAATCCAACTGCGCCATGCGCGGGCCTCTCCGGGCACCGTAAAAAACCTCATTTTCGTAACCCTAACCCTAGATGTGGGTATGGCAATTTGCAATGGTTCGGCAACGAAACTCCTGAGCGAAAAGGGCCCCATACGTTTTCTGCTCCCTTTTGGACCAGGAATCCAACTGCGCCATGCGCGGGCCTCTCCGGGCACCGTAAAAAACCTCATTTTCGTAACCCTAACCCTAGATGTGGGTATGGCAATTTGCAATGGTTCGGCAACGAAACTCCTGAGCGAAAAGGGCCCCATACGTTTTCTGCTCCCTTTTGGACCAGGAATCCAACTGCGCCATGCGCGGGCCTCTCCGGGCACCGTAAAAAACCTCATTTTCGTAACCCTAACCCTAGATGTGGGTATGGCAATTTGCAATGGTTCGGCAACGAAACTCCTGAGCGAAAAGGGCCCCATACGTTTTCTGCTCCCTTTTGGACCAGGAATCCAACTGCGCCATGCGCGGGCCTCTCCGGGCACCGTAAAAAACCTCATTTTCGTAACCCTAACCCTAGATGTGGGTATGGCAATTTGCAATGGTTCGGCAACGAAACTCCTGAGCGAAAAGGGCCCCATACGTTTTCTGCTCCCTTTTGGACCAGGAATCCAACTGCGCCATGCGCGGGCCTCTCCGGGCACCGTAAAAAACCTCATTTTCGTAACCCTAACCCTAGATGTGGGTATGGCAATTTGCAATGGTTCGGCAACGAAACTCCTGAGCGAAAAGGGCCCCATACGTTTTCTGCTCCCTTTTGGACCAGGAATCCAACTGCGCCATGCGCGGGCCTCTCCGGGCACTGTAAAAAACCTCATTTTCGTAACCCTAACCCTAGATGTGGGTATGGCAATTTGCAATGGTTCGGCAACGAAACTCCTGAGCGAAAAGGGCCCCATACGTTTTCTGCTCCCTTTTGGACCAGGAATCCAACTGCGCCATGCGCGGGCCTCTCCGGGCACCGTAAAAAACCTCATTTTCGTAACCCTAACCCTAGATGTGGGTATGGCAATTTGCAATGGTTCGGCAACGAAACTCCTGAGCGAAAAGGGCCCCATACGTTTTCTGCTCCCTTTTGGACCAGGAATCCAACTGCGCCATGCGCAGGCCTCTCCGGGCACCGTAAAAAACCTCATTTTCGTAAGCCTAACCCTAGATGTGGGTATGGCAATTTGCAATGGTTCGGCAACGAAACTCCTGAGCGAAAAGGGCCCCATACGTTTTCTGCTCCCTTTTGGACCAGGAATCCAACTGCGCCATGCGCGGGCCTCTCCGGGCACCGTAAAAAAACTCATTTTCGTAACCCTAACCCTAGGTGCTAGTCGGGGTTAGACAATTGCTCGGCAACGAAACTCCTGAGCGAAAAGGGCCCCATACGTTTTCTGCTCCCTTTTGGACCAGGAATCCAACTGCGCCATGCGCGGGCCTCTCCGGGCACCGTAAAAAACCTCATTTTCGTAACCCTAACCCTAGATGTGGGTATGGCAATTTGCAATGGTTCGGCAACGAAACTCCTGAGCGAAAAGGGCCCCATACATTTTCTGCTCCCTTTTGGACCAGGAATCCAACTGCGCCATGCGCAGGCCTCTCCGGGCACCGCAAAAAACCTCATTTTCGTAAGCCTAACCCTAGATGTGGGTATGGCAATTTGCAATGGTTCGGCAACGAAACTCCTGAGCGAAAAGGGCCCCATACGTTTTCTGCTCCCTTTTGGACCAGGAATCCAACTGCGCCATGCGCGGGCCTCTCCGGGCACCGTAAAAAAACTCATTTTCGTAACCCTAACCCTAGGTGCTAGTCGGGGTTAGACAATTGCTCGGCAACGAAACTCCTGAGCGAAAAGGGCCCCATACGTTTTCTGCTCCCTTTTGGACCAGGAATCCAACTGCGCCATGCGCGGGCCTCTCCGGGCACCGTAAAAAACCTCATTTTCGTAACCCTAACCCTAGATGTGGGTATGGCAATTTGCAATGGTTCGGCAACGAAACTCCTGAGCGAAAAGGGCCCCATACGTTTTCTGCTCCCTTTTGGACCAGGAATCCAACTGCGCCATGCGCGGGCCTCTCCGGGCACCGTAAAAAACCTCATTTTCGTAACCCTAACCCTAGATGTGGGTATGGCAATTTGCAATGGTTCGGCAACGAAACTCCTGAGCGAAAAGGGCCCCATACGTTTTCTGCTCCCTTTTGGACCAGGAATCCAACTGCGCCATGCGCGGGCCTCTCCGGGCACCGTAAAAAAACTCATTTTCGTAACCCTAACCCTAGGTGCTAGTCGGGGTTAGACAATTGCTCGGCAACGAAACTCCTGAGCGAAAAGGGCCCCATACGTTTTCTGCTCCCTTTTGGACCAGGAATCCAACTGCGCCATGCGCGGGCCTCTCCGGGCACTGTAAAAAACCTCATTTTCGTAACCCTAACCCTAGATGTGGGTATGGCAATTTGCAATGGTTCGGCAACGAAACTCCTGAGCGAAAAGGGCCCCATACGTTTTCTGCTCCCTTTTGGACCAGGAATCCAACTGCGCCATGCGCGGGCCTCTCCGGGCACCGTAAAAAAACTCATTTTCGTAACCCTAACCCTAGGTGCTAGTCGGGGTTAGACAATTGCTCGGCAACGAAACTCCTGAGCGAAAAGGGCCCCATACGTTTTCTGCTCCCTTTTGGACCAGGAATCCAACTGCGCCATGCGCGGGCCTCTCCGGGCACCGTAAAAAACCTCATTTTCGTAACCCTAACCCTAGATGTGGGTATGGCAATTTGCAATGGTTCGGCAACGAAACTCCTGAGCGAAAAGGGCCCCATACGTTTTCTGCTCCCTTTTGGACCAGGAATCCAACTGCGCCATGCGCAGGCCTCTCCGGGCACCGTAAAAAACCTCATTTTCGTAAGCCTAACCCTAGATGTGGGTATGGCAATTTGCAATGGTTCGGCAACGAAACTCCTGAGCGAAAAGGGCCCCATACGTTTTCTGCTCCCTTTTGGACCAGGAATCCAACTGCGCCATGCGCGGGCCTCTCCGGGCACCGTAAAAAAACTCATTTTCGTAACCCTAACCCTAGGTGCTAGTCGGGGTTAGACAATTGCTCGGCAACGAAACTCCTGAGCGAAAAGGGCCCCATACGTTTTCTGCTCCCTTTTGGACCAGGAATCCAACTGCGCCATGCGCGGGCCTCTCCGGGCACCGTAAAAAACCTCATTTTCGTAACCCTAACCCTAGATGTGGGTATGGCAATTTGCAATGGTTCGGCAACGAAACTCCTGAGCGAAAAGGGCCCCATACGTTTTCTGCTCCCTTTTGGACCAGGAATCCAACTGCGCCATGCGCGGGCCTCTCCGGGCACCGTAAAAAACCTCATTTTCGTAACCCTAACCCTAGATGTGGGTATGGCAATTTGCAATGGTTCGGCAACGAAACTCCTGAGCGAAAAGGGCCCCATACGTTTTCTGCTCCCTTTTGGACCAGGAATCCAACTGCGCCATGCGCGGGCCTCTCCGGGCACCGTAAAAAAACTCATTTTCGTAACCCTAACCCTAGGTGCTAGTCGGGGTTAGACAATTGCTCGGCAACGAAACTCCTGAGCGAAAAGGGCCCCATACGTTTTCTGCTCCCTTTTGGACCAGGAATCCAACTGCGCCATGCGCGGGCCTCTCCGGGCACCGTAAAAAACCTCATTTTCGTAACCCTAACCCTAGATGTGGGTATGGCAATTTGCAATGGTTCGGCAACGAAACTCCTGAGCGAAAAGGGCCCCATACGTTTTCTGCTCCCTTTTGGACCAGGAATCCAACTGCGCCATGCGCAGGCCTCTCCGGGCACCGTAAAAAACCTAATTTTCGTAACCCTAACCCTAGATGTGGGTATGGCAATTTGCAATGGTTCGGCAACGAAACTCCTGAGCGAAAAGGGCCCCATACATTTTCTGCTCCCTTTTGGACCAGGAATCCAACTGCGCCATTCGCAGGCCTCTCCGGGCACCGTAAAAAACCTCATTTTCGTAACCCTAACCCTAGATGTGGGTATGGCAATTTGCAATGGTTCGGCAACGAAACTCCTGAGCAAAAAGGGCCCCATACGTTTTCTGCTCCCTTTTGGACCAGGAATCCAACTGCGCCATGCGCGGGCCTCTCGGGGCACCGTAAAAAACCTCATTTTCGTAACCCTAACCCTAGATGTGGGTATGGCAATTTGCAATGGTTCGGCAACGAAACTCCTGAGCGAAAAGGGCCCCATACGTTTTCTGCTCCCTTTTGGACCAGGAATCCAACTGCGCCATGCGCAGGCCTCTCCGGGCACCGTAAAAAACCTCATTTTCGTAACCCTAACCCTAGATGTGGGTATGGCAATTTGCAATGGTTCGGCAACGAAACTCCTGAGCGAAAAGGGCCCCATACGTTTTCTGCTCCCTTTTGGACCAGGAATCCAACTGCGCCATGCGCGGGCCTCTCCGGGCACCGTAAAAAACCTCATTTTCGTAACCCTAACCCTAGATGTGGGTATGGCAATTTGCAATGGTTCGGCAACGAAACTCCTGAGCGAAAAGGGCCCCATACGTTTTCTGCTCCCTTTTGGACCAGGAATCCAACTGCGCCATGCGCGGGCCTCTCCGGGCACCGTAAAAAACCTCATTTTCGTAACCCTAACCCTAGATGTGGGTATGGCAATTTGCAATGGTTCGGCAACGAAACTCCTGAGCGAAAAGGGCCCCATACGTTTTCTGCTCCCTTTTGGACCAGGAATCCAACTGCGCCATGCGCGGGCCTCTCCGGGCACCGTAAAAAACCTCATTTTCGTAACCCTAACCCTAGATGTGGGTATGGCAATTTGCAATGGTTCGGCAACGAAACTCCTGAGCGAAAAGGGCCCCATACGTTTTCTGCTCCCTTTTGGACCAGGAATCCAACTGCGCCATGCGCGGGCCTCTCCGGGCACCGTAAAAAACCTCATTTTCGTAACCCTAACCCTAGATGTGGGTATGGCAATTTGCAATGGTTCGGCAACGAAACTCCTGAGCGAAAAGGGCCCCATACGTTTTCTGCTCCCTTTTGGACCAGGAATCCAATTGCGCCATGCGCGGGCCTCTCCGGGCACCGTAAAAAAACTCATTTTCGTAACCCTAACCCTAGGTGCTAGTCGGGGTTAGACAATTCCTCGGCAACGAAACTCCTGAGCGAAAAGGGCCCCATAAATTTTCTGCTCCCTTTTGGACCAGGAATCCAACTGCGCCATGCGCAGGCCTCTCCGGGCACCGTAAAAAACCTCATTTTCGTAACCCTAACCCTAGATGTGGGTATGGCAATTTGCAATGGTTCGGCAACGAAACTCCTGAGCGAAAAGGGCCCCATACGTTTTCTGCTCCCTTTTGGACCAGGAATCCAACTGCGCCATGCGCGGGCCTCTCCGGGCACTGTAAAAAACCTCATTTTCGTAACCCTAACCCTAGATGTGGGTATGGCAATTTGCAATGGTTCGGCAACGAAACTCCTGAGCAAAAAGGGCCCCATACGTTTTCTGCTCCCTTTTGGACCAGGAATCCAACTGCGCCATGCGCGGGCCTCTCCGGGCACTGTAAAAAACCTCATTTTCGTAACCCTAACCCTAGATGTGGGTATGGCAATTTGCAATGGTTCGGCAACGAAACTCCTGAGCAAAAAGGGCCCCATACGTTTTCTGCTCCCTTTTGGACCAGGAATCCAACTGCGCCATGCGCGGGCCTCTCCGGGCACTGTAAAAAACCTCATTTTCGTAACCCTAACCCTAGATGTGGGTATGGCAATTTGCAATGGTTCGGCAACGAAACTCCTGAGCAAAAAGGGCCCCATACGTTTTCTGCTCCCTTTTGGACCAGGAATCCAACTGCGCCATGCGCGGGCCTCTCCGGGCACCGTAAAAAACCTCATTTTCGTAACCCTAACCCTAGATGTGGGTATGGCAATTTGCAATGGTTCGGCAACGAAACTCCTGAGCGAAAAGGGCCCCATACGTTTTCTGCTCCCTTTTGGACCAGGAATCCAACTGCGCCATGCGCGGGCCTCTCCGGGCACCGTAAAAAACCTCATTTTCGTAACCCTAACCCTAGATGTGGGTATGGCAATTTGCAATGGTTCGGCAACGAAACTCCTGAGCGAAAAGGGCCCCATACGTTTTCTGCTCCCTTTTGGACCAGGAATCCAACTGCGCCATGCGCGGGCCTCTCCGGGCACCGTAAAAAACCTCATTTTCGTAACCCTAACCCTAGATGTGGGTATGGCAATTTGCAATGGTTCGGCAACGAAACTCCTGAGCGAAAAGGGCCCCATACGTTTTCTGCTCCCTTTTGGACCAGGAATCCAACTGCGCCATGCGCGGGCCTCTCCGGGCACCGTAAAAAACCTCATTTTCGTAACCCTAACCCTAGATGTGGGTATGGCAATTTGCAATGGTTCGGCAACGAAACTCCTGAGCGAAAAGGGCCCCATACGTTTTCTGCTCCCTTTTGGACCAGGAATCCAACTGCGCCATGCGCGGGCCTCTCCGGGCACCGTAAAAAACCTCATTTTCGTAACCCTAACCCTAGGTGGTAGTCGGGGTTAGACAATTGCTCGGCAACGAAACTCCTGAGCGAAAAGGGCCCCATACGTTTTCTGCTCCCTTTTGGACCAGGAATCCAACTGCGCCATGCGCAGGCCTCTCCGGGCACCGTAAAAAACCTAATTTTCGTAACCCTAACCCTAGATGTGGGTATGGCAATTTGCAATGGTTCGGCAACGAAACTCCTGAGCGAAAAGGGCCCCATACGTTTTCTGCTCCCTTTTGGACCAGGAATCCAACTGCGCCATGCGCGGGCCTCTCCGGGCACCGTAAAAAACCTCATTTTCGTAACCCTAACCCTAGATGTGGGTATGGCAATTTGCAATGGTTCGGCAACGAAACTCCTGAGCGAAAAGGGCCCCATACGTTTTCTGCTCCCTTTTGGACCAGGAATCCAACTGCGCCATGCGCGGGCCTCTCCGGGCACCGTAAAAAACCTCATTTTCGTAACCCTAACCCTAGATGTGGGTATGGCAATTTGCAATGGTTCGGCAACGAAACTCCTGAGCGAAAAGGGCCCCATACGTTTTCTGCTCCCTTTTGGACCAGGAATCCAACTGCGCCATGCGCGGGCCTCTCCGGGCACCGTAAAAAACCTCATTTTCGTAACCCTAACCCTAGATGTGGGTATGGCAATTTGCAATGGTTCGGCAACGAAACTCCTGAGCGAAAAGGGCCCCATACGTTTTCTGCTCCCTTTTGGACCAGGAATCCAACTGCGCCATGCGCGGGCCTCTCCGGGCACCGTAAAAAACCTCATTTTCGTAACCCTAACCCTAGATGTGGGTATGGCAATTTGCAATGGTTCGGCAACGAAACTCCTGAGCGAAAAGGGCCCCATACGTTTTCTGCTCCCTTTTGGACCAGGAATCCAACTGCGCCATGCGCGGGCCTCTCCGGGCACCGTAAAAAACCTCATTTTCGTAACCCTAACCCTAGATGTGGGTATGGCAATTTGCAATGGTTCGGCAACGAAACTCCTGAGCGAAAAGGGCCCCATACGTTTTCTGCTCCCTTTTGGACCAGGAATCCAACTGCGCCATGCGCGGGCCTCTCCGGGCACCGTAAAAAACCTCATTTTCGTAACCCTAACCCTAGATGTGGGTATGGCAATTTGCAATGGTTCGGCAACGAAACTCCTGAGCGAAAAGGGCCCCATACGTTTTCTGCTCCCTTTTGGACCAGGAATCCAACTGCGCCATGCGCGGGCCTCTCCGGGCACCGTAAAAAACCTCATTTTCGTAACCCTAACCCTAGGTGGTAGTCGGGGTTAGACAATTGCTCGGCAACGAAACTCCTGAGCGAAAAGGGCCCCATACGTTTTCTGCTCCCTTTTGGACCAGGAATCCAACTGCGCCATGCGCAGGCCTCTCCGGGCACCGTAAAAAACCTAATTTTCGTAACCCTAACCCTAGATGTGGGTATGGCAATTTGCAATGGTTCGGCAACGAAACTCCTGAGCGAAAAGGGCCCCATACATTTTCTGCTCCCTTTTGGACCAGGAATCCAACTGCGCCATTCGCAGGCCTCTCCGGGCACCGTAAAAAACCTCATTTTCGTAACCCTAACCCTAGATGTGGGTATGGCAATTTGCAATGGTTCGGCAACGAAACTCCTGAGCGAAAAGGGCCCCATACGTTTTCTGCTCCCTTTTGGACCAGGAATCCAACTGCGCCATGCGCGGGCCTCTCCGGGCACTGTAAAAAACCTCATTTTCGTAACCCTAACCCTAGATGTGGGTATGGCAATTTGCAATGGTTCGGCAACGAAACTCCTGAGCAAAAAGGGCCCCATACGTTTTCTGCTCCCTTTTGGACCAGGAATCCAACTGCGCGATGCGCGGGCCTCTCCGGGCACCGTAAAAAACCTCATTTTCGTAACCCTACCCCTAGATGTGGGTATGGCAATTTGCAATGGTTCGGCAACGAAACTCCTGAGCGAAAAGGGCCCCATACGTTTTCTGCTCCCTTTTGGACCAGGAATCCAACTGCGCCATGCGCGGGCCTCTCCGGGCACCGTAAAAAAACTCATTTTCGTAACCCTAACCCTAGGTGCTAGTCGGGGTTAGACAATTGCTCGGCAACGAAACTCCTGAGCGAAAAGGGCCCCATACGTTTTCTGCTCCCTTTTGGACCAGGAATCCAACTGCGCCATGCGCGGGCCTCTCCGGGCACCGTAAAAAACCTCATTTTCGTAACCCTAACCCTAGGTGCTAGTCGGGGTTAGACAATTGCTCGGCAACGAAACTCCTGAGCGAAAAGGGCCCCATACGTTTTCTGCTCCCTTTTGGACCAGGAATCCAACTGCGCCATGCGCAGGCCTCTCCGGGCACCGTAAAAAACCTAATTTTCGTAACCCTAACCCTAGATGTGGGTATGGCAATTTGCAATGGTTCGGCAACGAAACTCCTGAGCGAAAAGGGCCCCATACATTTTCTGCTCCCTTTTGGACCAGGAATCCAACTGCGCCATTCGCAGGCCTCTCCGGGCACCGTAAAAAACCTCATTTTCGTAACCCTAACCCTAGATGTGGGTATGGCAATTTGCAATGGTTCGGCAACGAAACTCCTGAGCGAAAAGGGCCCCATAGGTTTTCTGCTCCCTTTTGGACCAGGAATCCAACTGCGCCATGCGCGGGCCTCTCCGGGCACTGTAAAAAACCTCATTTTCGTAACCCTAACCCTAGATGTGGGTATGGCAATTTGCAATGGTTCGGCAACGAAACTCCTGAGCAAAAAGGGCCCCATACGTTTTCTGCTCCCTTTTGGACCAGGAATCCAACTGCGCCATGCGCAGGCCTCTCCGGGCACCGTAAAAAACCTAATTTTCGTAACCCTAACCCTAGATGTGGGTATGGCAATTTGCAATGGTTCGGCAACGAAACTCCTGAGCGAAAAGGGCCCCATACATTTTCTGCTCCCTTTTGGACCAGGAATCCAACTGCGCCATGCGCAGGCCTCTCCGGGCACCGTAAAAAACCTCATTTTCGTAACCCTAACCCTAGATGTGGGTATGGCAATTTGCAATGGTTCGGCAACGAAACTCCTGAGCGAAAAGGGCCCCATACGTTTTCTGCTCCCTTTTGGACCAGGAATCCAACTGCGCCATGCGCGGGCCTCTCCGGGCACTGTAAAAAACCTCATTTTCGTAACCCTAACCCTAGATGTGGGTATGGCAATTTGCAATGGTTCGGCAACGAAACTCCTGAGCAAAAAGGGCCCCATACGTTTTCTGCTCCCTTTTGGACCAGGAATCCAACTGCGCCATGCGCAGGCCTCTCCGGGCACCGTAAAAAACCTAATTTTCGTAACCCTAACCCTAGATGTGGGTATGGCAATTTGCAATGGTTCGGCAACGAAACTCCTGAGCGAAAAGGGCCCCATACATTTTCTGCTCCCTTTTGGACCAGGAATCCAACTGCGCCATGCGCAGGCCTCTCCGGGCACCGTAAAAAACCTCATTTTCGTAACCCTAACCCTAGATGTGGGTATGGCAATTTGCAATGGTTCGGCAACGAAACTCCTGAGCGAAAAGGGCCCCATACGTTTTCTGCTCCCTTTTGGACCAGGAATCCAACTGCGCCATGCGCGGGCCTCTCCGGGCACCGTAAAAAACCTCATTTTCGTAACCCTAACCCTAGATGTGGGTATGGCAATTTGCAATGGTTCGGCAACGAAACTCCTGAGCGAAAAGGGCCCCATACGTTTTCTGCTCCCTTTTGGACCAGGAATCCAACTGCGCCATGCGCGGGCCTCTCTGGGCACCGTAAAAAAACTCATTTTCGTAACCCTAACCCTAGGTGCTAGTCAGGGTTAGACAATTGCTCGGCAACGAAACTCCTGAGCGAAAAGGGCCCCATACGTTTTCTGCTCCCTTTTGGACCAGGAATCCAACTGCGCCATGCGCGGGCCTCTCCGGGCACCGTAAAAAAACTCATTTTCGTAACCCTAACCCTAGATGTGGGTATGGCAATTTGCAATGGTTCGGCAACGAAACTCCTGAGCGAAAAGGGCCCCATACGTTTTCTGCTCCCTTTTGGACCAGGAATCCAACTGCGCCATGCGCGGGCCTCTCCGGGCACCGTAAAAAACCTCATTTTCGTAACCCTAACCCTAGATGTGGGTATGGCAATTTGCAATGGTTCGGCAACGCAACTCCTGAGCGAAAAGGGCCCCATACGTTTTCTGCTCCCTTTTGGACCAGGAATCCAACTGCGCCATGCGCGGGCCTCTCCGGGCACCGTAAAAAACCTCATTTTCGTAACCCTAACCCTAGATGTGGGTATGGCAATTTGCAATGGTTCGGCAACGAAACTCCTGAGCGAAAAGGGCCCCATACGTTTTCTGCTCCCTTTTGGACCAGGAATCCAACTGCGCCATGCGCGGGCCTCTCCGGGCACTGTAAAAAACCTCATTTTCGTAACCCTAACCCTAGATGTGGGTATGGCAATTTGCAATGGTTCGGCAACGAAACTCCTGAGCAAAAAGGGCCCCATACGTTTTCTGCTCCCTTTTGGACCAGGAATCCAACTGCGCCATGCGCAGGCCTCTCCGGGCACCGTAAAAAACCTAATTTTCGTAACCCTAACCCTAGATGTGGGTATGGCAATTTGCAATGGTTCGGCAACGAAACTCCTGAGCGAAAAGGGCCCCATACATTTTCTGCTCCCTTTTGGACCAGGAATCCAACTGCGCCATGCGCAGGCCTCTCCGGGCACCGTAAAAAACCTCATTTTCGTAACCCTAACCCTAGATGTGGGTATGGCAATTTGCAATGGTTCGGCAACGAAACTCCTGAGCGAAAAGGGCCCCATACGTTTTCTGCTCCCTTTTGGACCAGGAATCCAACTGCGCCATGCGCGGGCCTCTCCGGGCACTGTAAAAAACCTCATTTTCGTAACCCTAACCCTAGATGTGGGTATGGCAATTTGCAATGGTTCGGCAACGAAACTCCTGAGCAAAAAGGGCCCCATACGTTTTCTGCTCCCTTTTGGACCAGGAATCCAACTGCGCCATGCGCAGGCCTCTCCGGGCACCGTAAAAAACCTAATTTTCGTAACCCTAACCCTAGATGTGGGTATGGCAATTTGCAATGGTTCGGCAACGAAACTCCTGAGCGAAAAGGGCCCCATACATTTTCTGCTCCCTTTTGGACCAGGAATCCAACTGCGCCATGCGCAGGCCTCTCCGGGCACCGTAAAAAACCTCATTTTCGTAACCCTAACCCTAGATGTGGGTATGGCAATTTGCAATGGTTCGGCAACGAAACTCCTGAGCGAAAAGGGCCCCATACGTTTTCTGCTCCCTTTTGGACCAGGAATCCAACTGCGCCATGCGCGGGCCTCTCCGGGCACCGTAAAAAACCTCATTTTCGTAACCCTAACCCTAGATGTGGGTATGGCAATTTGCAATGGTTCGGCAACGAAACTCCTGAGCGAAAAGGGCCCCATACGTTTTCTGCTCCCTTTTGGACCAGGAATCCAACTGCGCCATGCGCGGGCCTCTCTGGGCACCGTAAAAAAACTCATTTTCGTAACCCTAACCCTAGGTGCTAGTCAGGGTTAGACAATTGCTCGGCAACGAAACTCCTGAGCGAAAAGGGCCCCATACGTTTTCTGCTCCCTTTTGGACCAGGAATCCAACTGCGCCATGCGCGGGCCTCTCCGGGCACCGTAAAAAAACTCATTTTCGTAACCCTAACCCTAGATGTGGGTATGGCAATTTGCAATGGTTCGGCAACGAAACTCCTGAGCGAAAAGGGCCCCATACGTTTTCTGCTCCCTTTTGGACCAGGAATCCAACTGCGCCATGCGCGGGCCTCTCCGGGCACCGTAAAAAACCTCATTTTCGTAACCCTAACCCTAGATGTGGGTATGGCAATTTGCAATGGTTCGGCAACGAAACTCCTGAGCGAAAAGGGCCCCATACGTTTTCTGCTCCCTTTTGGACCAGGAATCCAACTGCGCCATGCGCGGGCCTCTCCGGGCACCGTAAAAAACCTCATTTTCGTAACCCTAACCCTAGATGTGGGTATGGCAATTTGCAATGGTTCGGCAACGAAACTCCTGAGCGAAAAGGGCCCCATACGTTTTCTGCTCCCTTTTGGACCAGGAATCCAACTGCGCCATGCGCAGGCCTCTCCGGGCACCGTAAAAAACCTAATTTTCGTAACCCTAACCCTAGATGTGGGTATGGCAATTTGCAATGGTTCGGCAACGCAACTCCTGAGCGAAAAGGGCCCCATACGTTTTCTGCTCCCTTTTGGACCAGGAATCCAACTGCGCCATGCGCGGGCCTCTCCGGGCACCGTAAAAAACCTCATTTTCGTAACCCTAACCCTAGATGTGGGTATGGCAATTTGCAATGGTTCGGCAACGAAACTCCTGAGCGAAAAGGGCCCCATACGTTTTCTGCTCCCTTTTGGACCAGGAATCCAACTGCGCCATGCGCGGGCCTCTCCGGGCACTGTAAAAAACCTCATTTTCGTAACCCTAACCCTAGATGTGGGTATGGCAATTTGCAATGGTTCGGCAACGAAACTCCTGAGCAAAAAGGGCCCCATACGTTTTCTGCTCCCTTTTGGACCAGGAATCCAACTGCGCCATGCGCGGGCCTCTCCGGGCACTGTAAAAAACCTCATTTTCGTAACCCTAACCCTAGATGTGGGTATGGCAATTTGCAATGGTTCGGCAACGAAACTCCTGAGCAAAAAGGGCCCCATACGTTTTCTGCTCCCTTTTGGACCAGGAATCCAACTGCGCCATGCGCGGGCCTCTCCGGGCACCGTAAAAAACCTCATTTTCGTAACCCTAACCCTAGATGTGGGTATGGCAATTTGCAATGGTTCGGCAACGAAACTCCTGAGCGAAAAGGGCCCCATACGTTTTCTGCTCCCTTTTGGACCAGGAATCCAACTGCGCCATGCGCGGGCCTCTCCGGGCACCGTAAAAAACCTCATTTTCGTAACCCTAACCCTAGATGTGGGTATGGCAATTTGCAATGGTTCGGCAACGAAACTCCTGAGCAAAAAGGGCCCCATACGTTTTCTGCTCCCTTTTGGACCAGGAATCCAACTGCGCCATGCGCGGGCCTCTCCGGGCACTGTAAAAAACCTCATTTTCGTAACCCTAACCCTAGATGTGGGTATGGCAATTTGCAATGGTTCGGCAACGAAACTCCTGAGCGAAAAGGGCCCCATACGTTTTCTGCTCCCTTTTGGACCAGGAATCCAACTGCGCCATGCGCGGGCCTCTCCGGGCACCGTAAAAAACCTCATTTTCGTAACCCTAACCCTAGATGTGGGTATGGCAATTTGCAATGGTTCGGCAACGAAACTCCTGAGCGAAAAGGGCCCCATACGTTTTCTGCTCCCTTTTGGACCAGGAATCCAACTGCGCCATGCGCGGGCCTCTCCGGGCACTGTAAAAAACCTCATTTTCGTAACCCTAACCCTAGATGTGGGTATGGCAATTTGCAATGGTTCGGCAACGAAACTCCTGAGCGAAAAGGGCCCCATACGTTTTCTGCTCCCTTTTGGACCAGGAATCCAACTGCGCCATGCGCGGGCCTCTCCGGGCACTGTAAAAAACCTCATTTTCGTAACCCTAACCCTAGATGTGGGTATGGCAATTTGCAATGGTTCGGCAACGAAACTCCTGAGCAAAAAGGGCCCCATACGTTTTCTGCTCCCTTTTGGACCAGGAATCCAACTGCGCCATGCGCGGGCCTCTCCGGGCACTGTAAAAAACCTCATTTTCGTAACCCTAACCCTAGATGTGGGTATGGCAATTTGCAATGGTTCGGCAACGAAACTCCTGAGCAAAAAGGGCCCCATACGTTTTCTGCTCCCTTTTGGACCAGGAATCCAACTGCGCCATGCGCGGGCCTCTCCGGGCACCGTAAAAAACCTCATTTTCGTAACCCTAACCCTAGATGTGGGTATGGCAATTTGCAATGGTTCGGCAACGAAACTCCTGAGCGAAAAGGGCCCCATACATTTTCTGCTCCCTTTTGGACCAGGAATCCAACTGCGCCATTCGCAGGCCTCTCCGGGCACCGTAAAAAACCTCATTTTCGTAACCCTAACCCTAGATGTGGGTATGGCAATTTGCAATGGTTCGGCAACGAAACTCCTGAGCGAAAAGGGCCCCATACGTTTTCTGCTCCCTTTTGGACCAGGAATCCAACTGCGCCATGCGCGGGCCTCTCCGGGCACTGTAAAAAACCTCATTTTCGTAACCCTAACCCTAGATGTGGGTATGGCAATTTGCAATGGTTCGGCAACGAAACTCCTGAGCGAAAAGGGCCCCATACGTTTTCTGCTCCCTTTTGGACCAGGAATCCAACTGCGCCATGCGCGGGCCTCTCCGGGCACCGTAAAAAACCTCATTTTCGTAACCCTAACCCTAGATGTGGGTATGGCAATTTGCAATGGTTCGGCAACGAAACTCCTGAGCGAAAAGGGCCCCATACGTTTTCTGCTCCCTTTTGGACCAGGAATCCAACTGCGCCATGCGCGGGCCTCTCCGGGCACCATAAAAAAACTCATTTTCGTAACCCTAACCCTAGATGTGGGTATGGCAATTTGCAATGGTTCGGCAACGAAACTCCTGAGCGAAAAGGGCCCCATACGTTTTCTGCTCCCTTTTGGACCAGGAATCCAACTGCGCCATGCGCGGGCCTCTCCGGGCACCGTAAAAAACCTCATTTTCGTAACCCTAACCCTAGATGTGGGTATGGCAATTTGCAATGGTTCGGCAACGAAACTCCTGAGCGAAAAGGGCCCCATACGTTTTCTGCTCCCTTTTGGACCAGGAATCCAACTGCGCCATGCGCGGGCCTCTCCGGGCACCGTAAAAAACCTCATTTTCGTAACCCTAACCCTAGATGTGGGTATGGCAATTTGCAATGGTTCGGCAACGAAACTCCTGAGCGAAAAGGGCCCCATACGTTTTCTGCTCCCTTTTGGACCAGGAATCCAACTGCGCCATGCGCGGGCCTCTCCGGGCACTGTAAAAAACCTCATTTTCGTAACCCTAACCCTAGATGTGGGTATGGCAATTTGCAATGGTTCGGCAACGAAACTCCTGAGCGAAAAGGGCCCCATACGTTTTCTGCTCCCTTTTGGACCAGGAATCCAACTGCGCCATGCGCGGGCCTCTCCGGGCACCGTAAAAAAACTCATTTTCGTAACCCTAACCCTAGGTGCTAGTCGGGGTTAGACAATTGCTCGGCAACGAAACTCCTGAGCGAAAAGGGCCCCATACGTTTTCTGCTCCCTTTTGGACCAGGAATCCAACTGCGCCATGCGCGGGCCTCTCCGGGCACCGTAAAAAAACTCATTTTCGTAACCCTAACCCTAGATGTGGGTATGGCAATTTGCAATGGTTCGGCAACGAAACTCCTGAGCGAAAAGGGCCCCATACGTTTTCTGCTCCCTTTTGGACCAGGAATCCAACTGCGCCATGCGCAGGCCTCTCCGGGCACCGTAAAAAACCTCATTTTCGTAACCCTAACCCTAGATGTGGGTATGGCAATTTGCAATGGTTCGGCAACGAAACTCCTGAGCGAAAAGGGCCCCATACATTTTCTGCTCCCTTTTGGACCAGGAATCCAACTGCGCCATGCGCAGGCCTCTCCGGGCACCGTAAAAAACCTCATTTTCGTAAGCCTAACCCTAGATGTGGGTATGGCAATTTGCAATGGTTCGGCAACGAAACTCCTGAGCGAAAAGGGCCCCATACGTTTTCTGCTCCCTTTTGGACCAGGAATCCAACTGCGCCATGCGCGGGCCTCTCCGGGCACCGTAAAAAAACTCATTTTCGTAACCCTAACCCTAGGTGCTAGTCGGGGTTAGACAATTGCTCGGCAACGAAACTCCTGAGCGAAAAGGGCCCCATACGTTTTCTGCTCCCTTTTGGACCAGGAATCCAACTGCGCCATGCGCGGGCCTCTCCGGGCACCGTAAAAAACCTCATTTTCGTAACCCTAACCCTAGATGTGGGTATGGCAATTTGCAATGGTTCGGCAACGAAACTCCTGAGCGAAAAGGGCCCCATACGTTTTCTGCTCCCTTTTGGACCAGGAATCCAACTGCGCCATGCGCGGGCCTCTCCGGGCACCGTAAAAAAACTCATTTTCGTAACCCTAACCCTAGGTGCTAGTCGGGGTTAGACAATTGCTCGGCAACGAAACTCCTGAGCGAAAAGGGCCCCATACGTTTTCTGCTCCCTTTTGGACCAGGAATCCAACTGCGCCATGCGCGGGCCTCTCCGGGCACCGTAAAAAACCTCATTTTCGTAACCCTAACCCTAGATGTGGGTATGGCAATTTGCAATGGTTCGGCAACGAAACTCCTGAGCGAAAAGGGCCCCATACGTTTTCTGCTCCCTTTTGGACCAGAAATCCAACTGCGCCATGCGCAGGCCTCTCCGGGCACCGTAAAAAACCTAATTTTCGTAACCCTAACCCTAGATGTGGGTATGGCAATTTGCAATGGTTCGGCAACGAAACTCCTGAGCGAAAAGGGCCCCATACATTTTCTGCTCCCTTTTGGACCAGGAATCCAACTGCGCCATTCGCAGGCCTCTCCGGGCACCGTAAAAAACCTCATTTTCGTAACCCTAACCCTAGATGTGGGTATGGCAATTTGCAATGGTTCGGCAACGAAACTCCTGAGCGAAAAGGGCCCCATACGTTTTCTGCTCCCTTTTGGACCAGGAATCCAACTGCGCCATGCGCGGGCCTCTCCAGGCACCGTAAAAAACCTCATTTTCGTAACCCTAACCCTAGATGTGGGTATGGCAATTTGCAATGGTTCGGCAACGAAACTCCTGAGCGAAAAGGGCCCCATACGTTTTCTGCTCCCTTTTGGACCAGGAATCCAACTGCGCCATGCGCGGGCCTCTCCGGGCACCGTAAAAAAACTCATTTTCGTAACCCTAACCCTAGGTGCTAGTCGGGGTTAGACAATTGCTCGGCAACGAAACTCCTGAGCGAAAAGGGCCCCATACGTTTTCTGCTCCCTTTTGGACCAGGAATCCAACTGCGCCATGCGCGGGCCTCTCCGGGCACCGTAAAAAACCTCATTTTCGTAACCCTAACCCTAGATGTGGGTATGGCAATTTGCAATGGTTCGGCAACGAAACTCCTGAGCAAAAAGGGCCCCATACGTTTTCTGCTCCCTTTTGGACCAGGAATCCAACTGCGCCATGCGCGGGCCTCTCCGGGCACTGTAAAAAACCTCATTTTCGTAACCCTAACCCTAGATGTGGGTATGGCAATTTGCAATGGTTCGGCAACGAAACTCCTGAGCAAAAAGGGCCCCATACGTTTTCTGCTCCCTTTTGGACCAGGAATCCAACTGCGCCATGCGCGGGCCTCTCCGGGCACCGTAAAAAACCTCATTTTCGTAACCCTAACCCTAGATGTGGGTATGGCAATTTGCAATGGTTCGGCAACGAAACTCCTGAGCGAAAAGGGCCCCATACGTTTTCTGCTCCCTTTTGGACCAGGAATCCAACTGCGCCATGCGCAGGCCTCTCCGGGCACCGTAAAAAACCTAATTTTCGTAACCCTAACCCTAGATGTGGGTATGGCAATTTGCAATGGTTCGGCAACGAAACTCCTGAGCGAAAAGGGCCCCATACATTTTCTGCTCCCTTTTGGACCAGGAATCCAACTGCGCCATGCGCAGGCCTCTCCGGGCACCGTAAAAAACCTCATTTTCGTAAGCCTAACCCTAGATGTGGGTATGGCAATTTGCAATGGTTCGGCAACGAAACTCCTGAGCGAAAAGGGCCCCATACGTTTTCTGCTCCCTTTTGGACCAGGAATCCAACTGCGCCATGCGCGGGCCTCTCCGGGCACCGTAAAAAAACTCATTTTCGTAACCCTAACCCTAGGTGCTAGTCGGGGTTAGACAATTGCTCGGCAACGAAACTCCTGAGCGAAAAGGGCCCCATACGTTTTCTGCTCCCTTTTGGACCAGGAATCCAACTGCGCCATGCGCGGGCCTCTCCGGGCACCGTAAAAAACCTCATTTTCGTAACCCTAACCCTAGATGTGGGTATGGCAATTTGCAATGGTTCGGCAACGAAACTCCTGAGCAAAAAGGGCCCCATACGTTTTCTGCTCCCTTTTGGACCAGGAATCCAACTGCGCCATGCGCGGGCCTCTCCGGGCACTGTAAAAAACCTCATTTTCGTAACCCTAACCCTAGATGTGGGTATGGCAATTTGCAATGGTTCGGCAACGAAACTCCTGAGCAAAAAGGGCCCCATACGTTTTCTGCTCCCTTTTGGACCAGGAATCCAACTGCGCCATGCGCGGGCCTCTCCGGGCACCGTAAAAAACCTCATTTTCGTAACCCTAACCCTAGATGTGGGTATGGCAATTTGCAATGGTTCGGCAACGAAACTCCTGAGCGAAAAGGGCCCCATACGTTTTCTGCTCCCTTTTGGACCAGGAATCCAACTGCGCCATGCGCGGGCCTCTCCGGGCACCGTAAAAAACCTCATTTTCGTAACCCTAACCCTAGATGTGGGTATGGCAATTTGCAATGGTTCAGCAATGAAACTCCTGAGCGAAAAGGGCCCCATACGTTTTCTGCTCCCTTTTGGACCAGGAATCCAACTGCGCCATGCGCAGGCCTCTCCGGGCACCGTAAAAAACCTCATTTTCGTAACCCTAACCCTAGATGTGGGTATGGCAATTTGCAATGGTTCGGCAACGAAACTCCTGAGCGAAAAGGGCCCCATACGTTTTCTGCTCCCTTTTGGACCAGGAATCCAACTGCGCCATGCGCGGGCCTCTCCGGGCACCGTAAAAAACCTCATTTTCGTAACCCTAACCCTAGATGTGGGTATGGCAATTTGCAATGGTTCGGCAACGAAACTCCTGAGCGAAAAGGGCCCCATACGTTTTCTGCTCCCTTTTGGACCAGGAATCCAACTGCGCCATGCGCGGGCCTCTCCGGGCACCGTAAAAAAACTCATTTTCGTAACCCTAACCCTAGATGTGGGTATGGCAATTTGCAATGGTTCGGCAACGAAACTCCTGAGCGAAAAGGGCCCCATACGTTTTCTGCTCCCTTTTGGACCAGGAATCCAACTGCGCCATGCGCGGGCCTCTCCGGGCACCGTAAAAAACCTCATTTTCGTAACCCTAACCCTAGATGTGGGTATGGCAATTTGCAATGGTTCGGCAACGAAACTCCTGAGCGAAAAGGGCCCCATACGTTTTCTGCTCCCTTTTGGACCAGGAATCCAACTGCGCCATGCGCGGGCCTCTCCGGGCACCGTAAAAAACCTCATTTTCGTAACCCTAACCCTAGATGTGGGTATGGCAATTTGCAATGGTTCGGCAACGAAACTCCTGAGCGAAAAGGGCCCCATACGTTTTCTGCTCCCTTTTGGACCAGGAATCCAACTGCGCCATGCGCGGGCCTCTCCGGGCACTGTAAAAAACCTCATTTTCGTAACCCTAACCCTAGATGTGGGTATGGCAATTTGCAATGGTTCGGCAACGAAACTCCTGAGCGAAAAGGGCCCCATACGTTTTCTGCTCCCTTTTGGACCAGGAATCCAACTGCGCCATGCGCGGGCCTCTCCGGGCACCGTAAAAAAACTCATTTTCGTAACCCTAACCCTAGGTGCTAGTCGGGGTTAGACAATTGCTCGGCAACGAAACTCCTGAGCGAAAAGGGCCCCATATGTTTTCTGCTCCCTTTTGGACCAGGAATCCAACTGCGCCATGCGCGGGCCTCTCCGGGCACCGTAAAAAAACTCATTTTCGTAACCCTAACCCTAGATGTGGGTATGGCAATTTGCAATGGTTCGGCAACGAAACTCCTGAGCGAAAAGGGCCCCATACGTTTTCTGCTCCCTTTTGGACCAGGAATCCAACTGCGCCATGCGCAGGCCTCTCCGGGCACCGTAAAAAACCTCATTTTCGTAACCCTAACCCTAGATGTGGGTATGGCAATTTGCAATGGTTCGGCAACGAAACTCCTGAGCGAAAAGGGCCCCATACATTTTCTGCTCCCTTTTGGACCAGGAATCCAACTGCGCCATGCGCAGGCCTCTCCGGGCACCGTAAAAAACCTCATTTTCGTAAGCCTAACCCTAGATGTGGGTATGGCAATTTGCAATGGTTCGGCAACGAAACTCCTGAGCGAAAAGGGCCCCATACGTTTTCTGCTCCCTTTTGGACCAGGAATCCAACTGCGCCATGCGCGGGCCTCTCCGGGCACCGTAAAAAAACTCATTTTCGTAACCCTAACCCTAGGTGCTAGTCGGGGTTAGACAATTGCTCGGCAACGAAACTCCTGAGCGAAAAGGGCCCCATACGTTTTCTGCTCCCTTTTGGACCAGGAATCCAACTGCGCCATGCGCGGGCCTCTCCGGGCACCGTAAAAAACCTCATTTTCGTAACCCTAACCCTAGATGTGGGTATGGCAATTTGCAATGGTTCGGCAACGAAACTCCTGAGCGAAAAGGGCCCCATACGTTTTCTGCTCCCTTTTGGACCAGGAATCCAACTGCGCCATGCGCGGGCCTCTCCGGGCACCGTAAAAAACCTCATTTTCGTAACCCTAACCCTAGATGTGGGTATGGCAATTTGCAATGGTTCGGCAACGAAACTCCTGAGCGAAAAGGGCCCCATACGTTTTCTGCTCCCTTTTGGACCAGGAATCCAACTGCGCCATGCGCGGGCCTCTCCGGGCACCGTAAAAAACCTCATTTTCGTAACCCTAACCCTAGATGTGGGTATGGCAATTTGCAATGGTTCGGCAACGAAACTCCTGAGCAAAAAGGGCCCCATACGTTTTCTGCTCCCTTTTGGACCAGGAATCCAACTGCGCCATGCGCGGGCCTCTCCGGGCACTGTAAAAAACCTCATTTTCGTAACCCTAACCCTAGATGTGGGTATGGCAATTTGCAATGGTTCGGCAACGAAACTCCTGAGCAAAAAGGGCCCCATACGTTTTCTGCTCCCTTTTGGACCAGGAATCCAACTGCGCCATGCGCGGGCCTCTCCGGGCACCGTAAAAAACCTCATTTTCGTAACCCTAACCCTAGATGTGGGTATGGCAATTTGCAATGGTTCGGCAACGAAACTCCTGAGCGAAAAGGGCCCCATACGTTTTCTGCTCCCTTTTGGACCAGGAATCCAACTGCGCCATGCGCGGGCCTCTCCGGGCACCGTAAAAAAACTCATTTTCGTAACCCTAACCCTAGGTGCTAGTCGGGGTTAGACAATTGCTCGGCAACGAAACTCCTGAGCGAAAAGGGCCCCATACGTTTTCTGCTCCCTTTTGGACCAGGAATCCAACTGCGCCATGCGCGGGCCTCTCCGGGCACCGTAAAAAACCTCATTTTCGTAACCCTAACCCTAGATGTGGGTATGGCAATTTGCAATGGTTCGGCAACGAAACTCCTGAGCGAAAAGGGCCCCATACGTTTTCTGCTCCCTTTTGGACCAGAAATCCAACTGCGCCATGCGCAGGCCTCTCCGGGCACCGTAAAAAACCTAATTTTCGTAACCCTAACCCTAGATGTGGGTATGGCAATTTGCAATGGTTCGGCAACGAAACTCCTGAGCGAAAAGGGCTCCATACATTTTCTGCTCCCTTTTGGACCAGGAATCCAACTGCGCCATTCGCAGGCCTCTCCGGGCACCGTAAAAAACCTCATTTTCGTAACCCTAACCCTAGATGTGGGTATGGCAATTTGCAATGGTTCGGCAACGAAACTCCTGAGCGAAAAGGGCCCCATACGTTTTCTGCTCCCTTTTGGACCAGGAATCCAACTGCGCCATGCGCGGGCCTCTCCGGGCACCGTAAAAAACCTCATTTTCGTAACCCTAACCCTAGATGTGGGTATGGCAATTTGCAATGGTTCGGCAACGAAACTCCTGAGCGAAAAGGGCCCCATACGTTTTCTGCTCCCTTTTGGACCAGGAATCCAACTGCGCCATGCGCGGGCCTCTCCGGGCACCGTAAAAAACCTCATTTTCGTAACCCTAACCCTAGATGTGGGTATGGCAATTTGCAATGGTTCGGCAACGAAACTCCTGAGCAAAAAGGGCCCCATACGTTTTCTGCTCCCTTTTGGACCAGGAATCCAACTGCGCCATGCGCGGGCCTCTCCGGGCACTGTAAAAAACCTCATTTTCGTAACCCTAACCCTAGATGTGGGTATGGCAATTTGCAATGGTTCGGCAACGAAACTCCTGAGCAAAAAGGGCCCCATACGTTTTCTGCTCCCTTTTGGACCAGGAATCCAACTGCGCCATGCGCGGGCCTCTCCGGGCACCGTAAAAAAACTCATTTTCGTAACCCTAACCCTAGATCTGGGTATGGCAATTTGCAATGGTTCGGCAACGAAACTCCTGAGCGAAAAGGGCCCCATACGTTTTCTGCTCCCTTTTGGACCAGGAATCCAACTGCGCCATGCGCAGGCCTCTCCGGGCACCGTAAAAAACCTAATTTTCGTAACCCTAACCCTAGATGTGGGTATGGCAATTTGCAATGGTTCGGCAACGAAACTCCTGAGCAAAAAGGGCCCCATACGTTTTCTGCTCCCTTTTGGACCAGGAATCCAACTGCGCCATGCGCGGGCCTCTCCGGGCACTGTAAAAAACCTCATTTTCGTAACCCTAACCCTAGATGTGGGTATGGCAATTTGCAATGGTTCGGCAACGAAACTCCTGAGCAAAAAGGGCCCCATACGTTTTCTGCTCCCTTTTGGACCAGGAATCCAACTGCGCCATGCGCGGGCCTCTCCGGGCACCGTAAAAAACCTCATTTTCGTAACCCTAACCCTAGATGTGGGTATGGCAATTTGCAATGGTTCGGCAACGAAACTCCTGAGCGAAAAGGGCCCCATACGTTTTCTGCTCCCTTTTGGACCAGGAATCCAACTGCGCCATGCGCGGGCCTCTCCGGGCACCGTAAAAAAACTCATTTTCGTAACCCTAACCCTAGGTGCTAGTCGGGGTTAGACAATTGCTCGGCAACGAAACTCCTGAGCGAAAAGGGCCCCATACGTTTTCTGCTCCCTTTTGGACCAGGAATCCAACTGCGCCATGCGCGGGCCTCTCCGGGCACCGTAAAAAACCTAATTTTCGTAACCCTAACCCTAGATGTGGGTATGGCAATTTGCAATGGTTCGGCAACGAAACTCCTGAGCGAAAAGGGCCCCATACATTTTCTGCTCCCTTTTGGACCAGGAATCCAACTGCGCCATTCGCAGGCCTCTCCGGGCACCGTAAAAAACCTCATTTTCGTAACCCTAACCCTAGATGTGGGTATGGCAATTTGCAATGGTTCGGCAACGAAACTCCTGAGCGAAAAGGGCCCCATACGTTTTCTGCTCCCTTTTGGACCAGGAATCCAACTGCGCCATGCGCGGGCCTTTCCGGGCACCGTAAAAAACCTCATTTTCGTAACCCTAACCCTAGATGTGGGTATGGCAATTTGCAATGGTTCGGCAACGAAACTCCTGAGCGAAAAGGGCCCCATACGTTTTCTGCTCCCTTTTGGACCAGGAATCCAACTGCGCCATGCGCGGGCCTCTCCGGGCACCGTAAAAAACCTCATTTTCGTAACCCTAACCCTAGATGTGGGTATGGCAATTTGCAATGGTTCGGCAACGAAACTCCTGAGCAAAAAGGGCCCCATACGTTTTCTGCTCCCTTTTGGACCAGGA
This sequence comes from Poromitra crassiceps, assembly GCF_964638095.1. Taxonomy (NCBI): domain Eukaryota; kingdom Metazoa; phylum Chordata; class Actinopteri; order Beryciformes; family Melamphaidae; genus Poromitra; species Poromitra crassiceps. The sequence continues at coordinate 63,355,259 of NC_139625.1, forward strand.
ATCCAACTGCGCCATGCGCGGGCCTCTCCGGGCACTGTAAAAAACCTCATTTTCGTAACCCTAACCCTAGATGTGGGTATGGCAATTTGCAATGGTTCGGCAACGAAACTCCTGAGCAAAAAGGGCCCCATACGTTTTCTGCTCCCTTTTGGACCAGGAATCCAACTGCGCCATGCGCGGGCCTCTCCGGGCACCGTAAAAAACCTCATTTTCGTAACCCTAACCCTAGATGTGGGTATGGCAATTTGCAATGGTTCGGCAACGAAACTCCTGAGCGAAAAGGGCCCCATACGTTTTCTGCTCCCTTTTGGACCAGGAATCCAACTGCGCCATGCGCGGGCCTCTCCGGGCACCGTAAAAAAACTCATTTTCGTAACCCTAACCCTAGGTGCTAGTCGGGGTTAGACAATTGCTCGGCAACGAAACTCCTGAGCGAAAAGGGCCCCATACGTTTTCTGCTCCCTTTTGGACCAGGAATCCAACTGCGCCATGCGCGGGCCTCTCCGGGCACCGTAAAAAACCTCATTTTCGTAACCCTAACCCTAGATGTGGGTATGGCAATTTGCAATGGTTCGGCAACGAAACTCCTGAGCGAAAAGGGCCCCATACGTTTTCTGCTCCCTTTTGGACCAGAAATCCAACTGCGCCATGCGCAGGCCTCTCCGGGCACCGTAAAAAACCTAATTTTCGTAACCCTAACCCTAGATGTGGGTATGGCAATTTGCAATGGTTCGGCAACGAAACTCCTGAGCGAAAAGGGCCCCATACATTTTCTGCTCCCTTTTGGACCAGGAATCCAACTGCGCCATTCGCAGGCCTCTCCGGGCACCGTAAAAAACCTCATTTTCGTAACCCTAACCCTAGATGTGGGTATGGCAATTTGCAATGGTTCGGCAACGAAACTCCTGAGCGAAAAGGGCCCCATACGTTTTCTGCTCCCTTTTGGACCAGGAATCCAACTGCGCCATGCGCGGGCCTCTCCGGGCACCGTAAAAAACCTCATTTTCGTAACCCTAACCCTAGATGTGGGTATGGCAATTTGCAATGGTTCGGCAACGAAACTCCTGAGCGAAAAGGGCCCCATACGTTTTCTGCTCCCTTTTGGACCAGGAATCCAACTGCGCCATGCGCGGGCCTCTCCGGGCACCGTAAAAAACCTCATTTTCGTAACCCTAACCCTAGGTGCTAGTCGGGGTTAGACAATTGCTCGGCAACGAAACTCCTGAGCGAAAAGGGCCCCATACGTTTTCTGCTCCCTTTTGGACCAGGAATCCAACTGCGCCATGCGCGGGCCTCTCCGGGCACCGTAAAAAACCTCATTTTCGTAACCCTAACCCTAGATGTGGGTATGGCAATTTGCAATGGTTCGGCAACGAAACTCCTGAGCGAAAAGGGCCCCATACGTTTTCTGCTCCCTTTTGGACCAGGAATCCAACTGCGCCATGCGCAGGCCTCTCCGGGCACCGTAAAAAACCTAATTTTCGTAACCCTAACCCTAGATGTGGGTATGGCAATTTGCAATGGTTCGGCAACGAAACTCCTGAGCGAAAAGGGCCCCATACATTTTCTGCTCCCTTTTGGACCAGGAATCCAACTGCGCCATGCGCAGGCCTCTCCGGGCACCGTAAAAAACCTCATTTTCGTAAGCCTAACCCTAGATGTGGGTATGGCAATTTGCAATGGTTCGGCAACGAAACTCCTGAGCGAAAAGGGCCCCATACATTTTCTGCTCCCTTTTGGACCAGGAATCCAACTGCGCCATGCGCGGGCCTCTCCGGGCACCGTAAAAAAACTCATTTTCGTAACCCTAACCCTAGGTGCTAGTCGGGGTTAGACAATTGCTCGGCAACGAAACTCCTGAGCGAAAAGGGCCCCATACGTTTTCTGCTCCCTTTTGGACCAGGAATCCAACTGCGCCATGCGCGGGCCTCTCCGGGCACCGTAAAAAACCTCATTTTCGTAACCCTAACCCTAGATGTGGGTATGGCAATTTGCAATGGTTCGGCAACGAAACTCCTGAGCAAAAAGGGCCCCATACGTTTTCTGCTCCCTTTTGGACCAGGAATCCAACTGCGCCATGCGCGGGCCTCTCCGGGCACTGTAAAAAACCTCATTTTCGTAACCCTAACCCTAGATGTGGGTATGGCAATTTGCAATGGTTCGGCAACAAAACTCCTGAGCAAAAAGGGCCCCATACGTTTTCTGCTCCCTTTTGGACCAGGAATCCAACTGCGCCATGCGCGGGCCTCTCCGGGCACCGTAAAAAACCTCATTTTCGTAACCCTAACCCTAGATGTGGGTATGGCAATTTGCAATGGTTCGGCAACGAAACTCCTGAGCGAAAAGGGCCCCATACGTTTTCTGCTCCCTTTTGGACCAGGAATCCAACTGCGCCATGCGCGGGCCTCTCCGGGCACCGTAAAAAACCTCATTTTCGTAACCCTAACCCTAGATGTGGGTATGGCAATTTGCAATGGTTCGGCAACGAAACTCCTGAGCGAAAAGGGCCCCATACGTTTTCTGCTCCCTTTTGGACCAGGAATCCAACTGCGCCATGCGCAGGCCTCTCCGGGCACCGTAAAAAACCTCATTTTCGTAACCCTAACCCTAGATGTGGGTATGGCAATTTGCAATGGTTCGGCAACGAAACTCCTGAGCGAAAAGGGCCCCATACGTTTTCTGCTCCCTTTTGGACCAGGAATCCAACTGCGCCATGCGCGGGCCTCTCCGGGCACCGTAAAAAACCTCATTTTCGTAACCCTAACCCTAGATGTGGGTATGGCAATTTGCAATGGTTCGGCAACGAAACTCCTGAGCGAAATGGGCCCCATACGTTTTCTGCTCCCTTTTGGACCAGGAATCCAACTGCGCCATGCGCGGGCCTCTCCGGGCACCGTAAAAAACCTCATTTTCGTAACCCTAACCCTAGATGTGGGTATGGCAATTTGCAATGGTTCGGCAACGAAACTCCTGAGCGAAAAGGGCCCCATACGTTTTCTGCTCCCTTTTGGACCAGGAATCCAACTGCGCCATGCGCGGGCCTCTCCGGGCACCGTAAAAAACCTCATTTTCGTAACCCTAACCCTAGATGTGGGTATGGCAATTTGCAATGGTTCGGCAACGAAACTCCTGAGCGAAAAGGGCCCCATACGTTTTCTGCTCCCTTTTGGACCAGGAATCCAACTGCGCCATGCGCGGGCCTCTCCGGGCACCGTAAAAAACCTCATTTTCGTAACCCTAACCCTAGATGTGGGTATGGCAATTTGCAATGGTTCGGCAACGAAACTCCTGAGCGAAAAGGGCCCCATACGTTTTCTGCTCCCTTTTGGACCAGGAATCCAACTGCGCCATGCGCGGGCCTCTCCGGGCACTGTAAAAAACCTCATTTTCGTAACCCTAACCCTAGATGTGGGTATGGCAATTTGCAATGGTTCGGCAACGAAACTCCTGAGCGAAAAGGGCCCCATACGTTTTCTGCTCCCTTTTGGACCAGGAATCCAACTGCGCCATGCGCGGGCCTCTCCGGGCACCGTAAAAAAACTCATTTTCGTAACCCTAACCCTAGGTGCTAGTCGGGGTTAGACAATTGCTCGGCAACGAAACTCCTGAGCGAAAAGGGCCCCATACGTTTTCTGCTCCCTTTTGGACCAGGAATCCAACTGCGCCATGCGCGGGCCTCTCCGGGCACCGTAAAAAACCTCATTTTCGTAACCCTAACCCTAGATGTGGGTATGGCAATTTGCAATGGTTCGGCAACGAAACTCCTGAGCGAAAAGGGCCCCATACGTTTTCTGCTCCCTTTTGGACCAGGAATCCAACTGCGCCATGCGCGGGCCTCTCCGGGCACCGTAAAAAACCTCATTTTCGTAACCCTAACCCTAGATGTGGGTATGGCAATTTGCAATGGTTCGGCAACGAAACTCCTGAGCGAAAAGGGCCCCATACGTTTTCTGCTCCCTTTTGGACCAGGAATCCAACTGCGCCATGCGCGGGCCTCTCCGGGCACCGTAAAAAACCTCATTTTCGTAACCCTAACCCTAGATGTGGGTATGGCAATTTGCAATGGTTCGGCAACGAAACTCCTGAGCAAAAAGGGCCCCATACGTTTTCTGCTCCCTTTTGGACCAGGAATCCAACTGCGCCATGCGCGGGCCTCTCCGGGCACTGTAAAAAACCTCATTTTCGTAACCCTAACCCTAGATGTGGGTATGGCAATTTGCAATGGTTCGGCAACGAAACTCCTGAGCAAAAAGGGCTCCATACGTTTTCTGCTCCCTTTTGGACCAGGAATCCAACTGCGCCATGCGCGGGCCTCTCCGGGCACCGTAAAAAACCTCATTTTCGTAACCCTAACCCTAGATGTGGGTATGGCAATTTGCAATGGTTCGGCAACGAAACTCCTGAGCGAAAAGGGCCCCATACGTTTTCTGCTCCCTTTTGGACCAGGAATCCAACTGCGCCATGCGCGGGCCTCTCCGGGCACCGTAAAAAAACTCATTTTCGTAACCCTAACCCTAGGTGCTAGTCGGGGTTAGACAATTGCTCGGCAACGAAACTCCTGAGCGAAAAGGGCCCCATACGTTTTCTGCTCCCTTTTGGACCAGGAATCCAACTGCGCCATGCGCGGGCCTCTCCGGGCACCGTAAAAAACCTCATTTTCGTAACCCTAACCCTAGATGTGGGTATGGCAATTTGCAATGGTTCGGCAACGAAACTCCTGAGCGAAAAGGGCCCCATACGTTTTCTGCTCCCTTTTGGACCAGAAATCCAACTGCGCCATGCGCAGGCCTCTCCGGGCACCGTAAAAAACCTAATTTTCGTAACCCTAACCCTAGATGTGGGTATGGCAATTTGCAATGGTTCGGCAACGAAACTCCTGAGCGAAAAGGGCCCCATACATTTTCTGCTCCCTTTTGGACCAGGAATCCAACTGCGCCATTCGCAGGCCTCTCCGGGCACCGTAAAAAACCTCATTTTCGTAACCCTAACCCTAGATGTGGGTATGGCAATTTGCAATGGTTCGGCAACGAAACTCCTGAGCGAAAAGGGCCCCATACGTTTTCTGCTCCCTTTTGGACCAGGAATCCAACTGCGCCATGCGCGGGCCTCTCCGGGCACCGTAAAAAACCTCATTTTCGTAACCCTAACCCTAGATGTGGGTATGGCAATTTGCAATGGTTCGGCAACGAAACTCCTGAGCGAAAAGGGCCCCATACGTTTTCTGCTCCCTTTTGGACCAGGAATCCAACTGCGCCATGCGCGGGCCTCTCCGGGCACCGTAAAAAACCTCATTTTCGTAACCCTAACCCTAGATGTGGGTATGGCAATTTGCAATGGTTCGGCAACGAAACTCCTGAGCAAAAAGGGCCCCATACGTTTTCTGCTCCCTTTTGGACCAGGAATCCAACTGCGCCATGCGCGGGCCTCTCCGGGCACTGTAAAAAACCTCATTTTCGTAACCCTAACCCTAGATGTGGGTATGGCAATTTGCAATGGTTCGGCAACGAAACTCCTGAGCAAAAAGGGCCCCATACGTTTTCTGCTCCCTTTTGGACCAGGAATCCAACTGCGCCATGCGCGGGCCTCTCCGGGCACCGTAAAAAACCTCATTTTCGTAACCCTAACCCTAGATGTGGGTATGGCAATTTGCAATGGTTCGGCAACGAAACTCCTGAGCGAAAAGGGCCCCATACGTTTTCTGCTCCCTTTTGGACCAGGAATCCAACTGCGCCATGCGCGGGCCTCTCCGGGCACCGTAAAAAAACTCATTTTCGTAACCCTAACCCTAGGTGCTAGTCGGGGTTAGACAATTGCTCGGCAACGAAACTCCTGAGCGAAAAGGGCCCCATACGTTTTCTGCTCCCTTTTGGACCAGGAATCCAACTGCGCCATGCGCGGGCCTCTCCGGGCACCGTAAAAAACCTCATTTTCGTAACCCTAACCCTAGATCTGGGTATGGCAATTTGCAATGGTTCGGCAACGAAACTCCTGAGCGAAAAGGGCCCCATACGTTTTCTGCTCCCTTTTGGACCAGGAATCCAACTGCGCCATGCGCAGGCCTCTCCGGGCACCGTAAAAAACCTAATTTTCGTAACCCTAACCCTAGATGTGGGTATGGCAATTTGCAATGGTTCGGCAACGAAACTCCTGAGCGAAAAGGGCCCCATACATTTTCTGCTCCCTTTTGGACCAGGAATCCAACTGCGCCATTCGCAGGCCTCTCCGGGCACCGTAAAAAACCTCATTTTCGTAACCCTAACCCTAGATGTGGGTATGGCAATTTGCAATGGTTCGGCAACGAAACTCCTGAGCGAAAAGGGCCCCATACGTTTTCTGCTCCCTTTTGGACCAGGAATCCAACTGCGCCATGCGCGGGCCTCTCCGGGCACCGTAAAAAACCTCATTTTCGTAACCCTAACCCTAGATGTGGGTATGGCAATTTGCAATGGTTCGGCAACGAAACTCCTGAGCAAAAAGGGCCCCATACGTTTTCTGCTCCCTTTTGGACCAGGAATCCAACTGCGCCATGCGCGGGCCTCTCCGGGCACTGTAAAAAACCTCATTTTCGTAACCCTAACCCTAGATGTGGGTATGGCAATTTGCAATGGTTCGGCAACGAAACTCCTGAGCAAAAAGGGCCCCATACGTTTTCTGCTCCCTTTTGGACCAGGAATCCAACTGCGCCATGCGCGGGCCTCTCCGGGCACCGTAAAAAACCTCATTTTCGTAACCCTAACCCTAGATGTGGGTATGGCAATTTGCAATGGTTCGGCAACGAAACTCCTGAGCGAAAAGGGCCCCATACGTTTTCTGCTCCCTTTTGGACCAGGAATCCAACTGCGCCATGCGCGGGCCTCTCCGGGCACCGTAAAAAAACTCATTTTCGTAACCCTAACCCTAGGTGCTAGTCGGGGTTAGACAATTGCTCGGCAACGAAACTCCTGAGCGAAAAGGGCCCCATACGTTTTCTGCTCCCTTTTGGACCAGGAATCCAACTGCGCCATGCGCGGGCCTCTCCGGGCACCGTAAAAAACCTCATTTTCGTAACCCTAACCCTAGATGTGGGTATGGCAATTTGCAATGGTTCGGCAACGAAACTCCTGAGCGAAAAGGGCCCCATACGTTTTCTGCTCCCTTTTGGACCAGGAATCCAACTGCGCCATGCGCGGGCCTCTCCGGGCACCGTAAAAAAACTCATTTTCGTAACCCTAACCCTAGGTGCTAGTCGGGGTTAGACAATTGCTCGGCAACGAAACTCCTGAGCGAAAAGGGCCCCATACGTTTTCTGCTCCCTTTTGGACCAGGAATCCAACTGCGCCATGCGCGGGCCTCTCCGGGCACCGTAAAAAACCTCATTTTCGTAACCCTAACCCTAGATGTGGGTATGGCAATTTGCAATGGTTCGGCAACGAAACTCCTGAGCGAAAAGGGCCCCATACGTTTTCTGCTCCCTTTTGGACCAGAAATCCAACTGCGCCATGCGCAGGCCTCTCCGGGCACCGTAAAAAACCTAATTTTCGTAACCCTAACCCTAGATGTGGGTATGGCAATTTGCAATGGTTCGGCAACGAAACTCCTGAGCGAAAAGGGCCCCTTACATTTTCTGCTCCCTTTTGGACCAGGAATCCAACTGCGCCATTCGCAGGCCTCTCCGGGCACCGTAAAAAACCTCATTTTCGTAACCCTAACCCTAGATGTGGGTATGGCAATTTGCAATGGTTCGGCAACGAAACTCCTGAGCGAAAAGGGCCCCATACGTTTTCTGCTCCCTTTTGGACCAGGAATCCAACTGCGCCATGCGCGGGCCTCTCCGGGCACCGTAAAAAACCTCATTTTCGTAACCCTAACCCTAGATGTGGGTATGGCAATTTGCAATGGTTCGGCAACGAAACTCCTGAGCGAAAAGGGCCCCATACGTTTTCTGCTCCCTTTTGGACCAGGAATCCAACTGCGCCATGCGCGGGCCTCTCCGGGCACCGTAAAAAACCTAATTTTCGTAACCCTAACCCTAGATGTGGGTATGGCAATTTGCAATGGTTCGGCAACGAAACTCCTGAGCGAAAAGGGCCCCATACATTTTCTGCTCCCTTTTGGACCAGGAATCCAACTGCGCCATTCGCAGGCCTCTCCGGGCACCGTAAAAAACCTCATTTTCGTAACCCTAACCCTAGATGTGGGTATGGCAATTTGCAATGGTTCGGCAACGAAACTCCTGAGCGAAAAGGGCCCCATACGTTTTCTGCTCCCTTTTGGACCAGGAATCCAACTGCGCCATGCGCGGGCCTCTCCGGGCACCGTAAAAAACCTCATTTTCGTAACCCTAACCCTAGATGTGGGTATGGCAATTTGCAATGGTTCGGCAACGAAACTCCTGAGCGAAAAGGGCCCCATACGTTTTCTGCTCCCTTTTGGACCAGGAATCCAACTGCGCCATGCGCGGGCCTCTCCGGGCACCGTAAAAAAACTCATTTTCGTAACCCTAACCCTAGGTGCTAGTCGGGGTTAGACAATTGCTCGGCAACGAAACTCCTGAGCGAAAAGGGCCCCATACGTTTTCTGCTCCCTTTTGGACCAGGAATCCAACTGCGCCATGCGCGGGCCTCTCCGGGCACCGTAAAAAACCTCATTTTCGTAACCCTAACCCTAGATGTGGGTATGGCAATTTGCAATGGTTCGGCAACGAAACTCCTGAGCGAAAAGGGCCCCATACGTTTTCTGCTCCCTTTTGGACCAGAAATCCAACTGCGCCATGCGCAGGCCTCTCCGGGCACCGTAAAAAACCTAATTTTCGTAACCCTAACCCTAGATGTGGGTATGGCAATTTGCAATGGTTCGGCAACGAAACTCCTGAGCGAAAAGGGCCCCTTACATTTTCTGCTCCCTTTTGGACCAGGAATCCAACTGCGCCATTCGCAGGCCTCTCCGGGCACCGTAAAAAACCTCATTTTCGTAACCCTAACCCTAGATGTGGGTATGGCAATTTGCAATGGTTCGGCAACGAAACTCCTGAGCGAAAAGGGCCCCATACGTTTTCTGCTCCCTTTTGGACCAGGAATCCAACTGCGCCATGCGCGGGCCTCTCCGGGCACCGTAAAAAACCTCATTTTCGTAACCCTAACCCTAGATGTGGGTATGGCAATTTGCAATGGTTCGGCAACGAAACTCCTGAGCGAAAAGGGCCCCATACGTTTTCTGCTCCCTTTTGGACCAGGAATCCAACTGCGCCATGCGCGGGCCTCTCCGGGCACCGTAAAAAACCTCATTTTCGTAACCCTAACCCTAGATGTGGGTATGGCAATTTGCAATGGTTCGGCAACGAAACTCCTGAGCAAAAAGGGCCCCATACGTTTTCTGCTCCCTTTTGGACCAGGAATCCAACTGCGCCATGCGCGGGCCTCTCCGGGCACTGTAAAAAACCTCATTTTCGTAACCCTAACCCTAGATGTGGGTATGGCAATTTGCAATGGTTCGGCAACGAAACTCCTGAGCAAAAAGGGCCCCATACGTTTTCTGCTCCCTTTTGGACCAGGAATCCAACTGCGCCATGCGCGGGCCTCTCCGGGCACCGTAAAAAACCTCATTTTCGTAACCCTAACCCTAGATGTGGGTATGGCAATTTGCAATGGTTCGGCAACGAAACTCCTGAGCGAAAAGGGCCCCATACGTTTTCTGCTCCCTTTTGGACCAGGAATCCAACTGCGCCATGCGCGGGCCTCTCCGGGCACCGTAAAAAAACTCATTTTCGTAACCCTAACCCTAGGTGCTAGTCGGGGTTAGACAATTGCTCGGCAACGAAACTCCTGAGCGAAAAGGGCCCCATACGTTTTCTGCTCCCTTTTGGACCAGGAATCCAACTGCGCCATGCGCGGGCCTCTCCGGGCACCGTAAAAAACCTCATTTTCGTAACCCTAACCCTAGATCTGGGTATGGCAATTTGCAATGGTTCGGCAACGAAACTCCTGAGCGAAAAGGGCCCCATACGTTTTCTGCTCCCTTTTGGACCAGGAATCCAACTGCGCCATGCGCAGGCCTCTCCGGGCACCGTAAAAAACCTAATTTTCGTAACCCTAACCCTAGATGTGGGTATGGCAATTTGCAATGGTTCGGCAACGAAACTCCTGAGCGAAAAGGGCCCCATACATTTTCTGCTCCCTTTTGGACCAGGAATCCAACTGCGCCATTCGCAGGCCTCTCCGGGCACCGTAAAAAACCTCATTTTCGTAACCCTAACCCTAGATGTGGGTATGGCAATTTGCAATGGTTCGGCAACGAAACTCCTGAGCGAAAAGGGCCCCATACGTTTTCTGCTCCCTTTTGGACCAGGAATCCAACTGCGCCATGCGCGGGCCTTTCCGGGCACCGTAAAAAACCTCATTTTCGTAACCCTAACCCTAGATGTGGGTATGGCAATTTGCAATGGTTCGGCAACGAAACTCCTGAGCGAAAAGGGCCCCATACGTTTTCTGCTCCCTTTTGGACCAGGAATCCAACTGCGCCATGCGCGGGCCTCTCCGGGCACCGTAAAAAACCTCATTTTCGTAACCCTAACCCTAGATGTGGGTATGGCAATTTGCAATGGTTCGGCAACGAAACTCCTGAGCAAAAAGGGCCCCATACGTTTTCTGCTCCCTTTTGGACCAGGAATCCAACTGCGCCATGCGCGGGCCTCTCCGGGCACTGTAAAAAACCTCATTTTCGTAACCCTAACCCTAGATGTGGGTATGGCAATTTGCAATGGTTCGGCAACGAAACTCCTGAGCAAAAAGGGCCCCATACGTTTTCTGCTCCCTTTTGGACCAGGAATCCAACTGCGCCATGCGCGGGCCTCTCCGGGCACCGTAAAAAACCTCATTTTCGTAACCCTAACCCTAGATGTGGGTATGGCAATTTGCAATGGTTCGGCAACGAAACTCCTGAGCGAAAAGGGCCCCATACGTTTTCTGCTCCCTTTTGGACCAGGAATCCAACTGCGCCATGCGCGGGCCTCTCCGGGCACCGTAAAAAAACTCATTTTCGTAACCCTAACCCTAGGTGCTAGTCGGGGTTAGACAATTGCTCGGCAACGAAACTCCTGAGCGAAAAGGGCCCCATACGTTTTCTGCTCCCTTTTGGACCAGGAATCCAACTGCGCCATGCGCGGGCCTCTCCGGGCACCGTAAAAAACCTCATTTTCGTAACCCTAGCCCTAGATGTGGGTATGGCAATTTGCAATGGTTCGGCAACGAAACTCCTGAGCGAAAAGGGCCCCATACGTTTTCTGCTCCCTTTTGGACCAGGAATCCAACTGCGCCATGCGCAGGCCTCTCCGGGCACCGTAAAAAACCTAATTTTCGTAACCCTAACCCTAGATGTGGGTATGGCAATTTGCAATGGTTCGGCCACGAAACTCCTGAGCGAAAAGGGCCCCATACATTTTCTGCTCCCTTTTGGACCAGGAATCCAACTGCGCCATGCGCAGGCCTCTCCGGGCACCGTAAAAAACCTCATTTTCGTAACCCTAACCCTAGATGTGGGTATGGCAATTTGCAATGGTTCGGCAACGAAACTCCTGAGCGAAAAGGGCCCCATACGTTTTCTGCTCCCTTTTGGACCAGGAATCCAACTGCGCCATGCGCGGGCCTCTCCGGGCACCGTAAAAAAACTCATTTTCGTAACCCTAACCCTAGGTGCTAGTCGGGGTTAGACAATTGCTCGGCAACGAAACTCCTGAGCGAAAAGGGCCCCATACGTTTTCTGCTCCCTTTTGGACCAGGAATCCAACTGCGCCATGCGCGGGCCTCTCCGGGCACCTTAAAAAAACCTCATTTTCGTAACCCTAACCCTAGATGTGGGTATGGCAATTTGCAATGGTTCGGCAACGAAACTCCTGAGCGAAAAGGGCCCCATACATTTTCTGCTCCCTTTTGGACCAGGAATCCAACTGCGCCATGCGCGGGCCTCTCCGGGCACCTTAAAAAAACCTCATTTTCGTAACCCTAACCCTAGATCTGGGTATGGCAATTTGCAATGGTTCGGCAACGAAACTCCTGAGCGAAAAGGGCCCCATACGTTTTCTGCTCCCTTTTGGACCAGGAATCCAACTGCGCCATGCGCAGGCCTCTCCGGGCACCGTAAAAAACCTAATTTTCGTAACCCTAACCCTAGATGTGGGTATGGCAATTTGCAATGGTTCGGCAACGAAACTCCTGAGCGAAAAGGGCCCCATACATTTTCTGCTCCCTTTTGGACCAGGAATCCAACTGCGCCATTCGCAGGCCTCTCCGGGCACCGTAAAAAACCTCATTTTCGTAACCCTAACCCTAGATGTGGGTATGGCAATTTGCAATGGTTCGGCAACGAAACTCCTGAGCGAAAAGGGCCCCATACGTTTTCTGCTCCCTTTTGGACCAGGAATCCAACTGCGCCATGCGCGGGCCTTTCCGGGCACCGTAAAAAACCTCATTTTCGTAACCCTAACCCTAGATGTGGGTATGGCAATTTGCAATGGTTCGGCAACGAAACTCCTGAGCGAAAAGGGCCCCATACGTTTTCTGCTCCCTTTTGGACCAGGAATCCAACTGCGCCATGCGCGGGCCTCTCCGGGCACCGTAAAAAACCTCATTTTCGTAACCCTAACCCTAGATGTGGGTATGGCAATTTGCAATGGTTCGGCAACGAAACTCCTGAGCAAAAAGGGCCCCATACGTTTTCTGCTCCCTTTTGGACCAGGAATCCAACTGCGCCATGCGCGGGCCTCTCCGGGCACTGTAAAAAACCTCATTTTCGTAACCCTAACCCTAGATGTGGGTATGGCAATTTGCAATGGTTCGGCAACAAAACTCCTGAGCAAAAAGGGCCCCATACGTTTTCTGCTCCCTTTTGGACCAGGAATCCAACTGCGCCATGCGCGGGCCTCTCCGGGCACCGTAAAAAACCTCATTTTCGTAACCCTAACCCTAGATGTGGGTATGGCAATTTGCAATGGTTCGGCAACGAAACTCCTGAGCGAAAAGGGCCCCATACGTTTTCTGCTCCCTTTTGGACCAGGAATCCAACTGCGCCATGCGCGGGCCTCTCCGGGCACCGTAAAAAAACTCATTTTCGTAACCCTAACCCTAGGTGCTAGTCGGGGTTAGACAATTGCTCGGCAACGAAACTCCTGAGCGAAAAGGGCCCCATACATTTTCTGCTCCCTTTTGGACCAGGAATCCAACTGCGCCATGCGCGGGCCTCTCCGGGCACCGTAAAAAACCTCATTTTCGTAACCCTAACCCTAGATGTGGGTATGGCAATTTGCAATGGTTCGGCAACGAAACTCCTGAGCGAAAAGGGCCCCATACGTTTTCTGCTCCCTTTTGGACCAGGAATCCAACTGCGCCATGCGCAGGCCTCTCCGGGCACCGTAAAAAACCTAATTTTCGTAACCCTAACCCTAGATGTGGGTATGGCAATTTGCAATGGTTCGGCAACGAAACTCCTGAGCGAAAAGGGCCCCATACATTTTCTGCTCCCTTTTGGACCAGGAATCCAACTGCGCCATGCGCAGGCCTCTCCGGGCACCGTAAAAAACCTCATTTTCGTAACCCTAACCCTAGATGTGGGTATGGCAATTTGCAATGGTTCGGCAACGAAACTCCTGAGCGAAAAGGGCCCCATACGTTTTCTGCTCCCTTTTGGACCAGGAATCCAACTGCGCCATGCGCGGGCCTCTCCGGGCACCGTAAAAAAACTCATTTTCGTAACCCTAACCCTAGGTGCTAGTCGGGGTTAGACAATTGCTCGGCAACGAAACTCCTGAGCGAAAAGGGCCCCATACGTTTTCTGCTCCCTTTTGGACCAGGAATCCAACTGCGCCATGCGCGGGCCTCTCCGGGCACCTTAAAAAAACCTCATTTTCGTAACCCTAACCCTAGATGTGGGTATGGCAATTTGCAATGGTTCGGCAACGAAACTCCTGAGCGAAAAGGGCCCCATACATTTTCTGCTCCCTTTTGGACCAGGAATCCAACTGCGCCATGCGCGGGCCTCTCCGGGCACCCTAAAAAAACTCATTTTCGTAACCCTAACCCTAGGTGCTAGTCGGGGTTAGACAATTGCTCGGCAACGAAACTCCTGAGCGAAAAGGGCCCCATACGTTTTCTGCTCCCTTTTGGACCAGGAATCCAACTGCGCCATGCGCGGGCCTCTCCGGGCACCGTAAAAAACCTCATTTTCGTAACCCTAACCCTAGATGTGGGTATGGCAATTTGCAATGGTTCGGCAACGAAACTCCTGAGCGAAAAGGGCCCCATACGTTTTCTGCTCCCTTTTGGACCAGGAATCCAACTGCGCCATGCCCGGGCCTCTCCGGGCACCGTAAAAAAACTAATTTTCGTAACCCTAACCCTAGGTATGCAAGCTAGCTATCTATTCAACAATTTGAGAGCTGGACTTTCCTAGTTATCTCTCAAAGCCTATTCTCTATCGTCACCCCAGCCGCGGTAGACGGAGCACGCTACACGGCGGTAGCTTTACAGGTGTTAACCAACAATAAGCAAGATGCTCTTAGCTTCATGATGAGCTTGTTCCGACGCCGCTGGTGAAGAGAAACAGGATTGGGCCCCCGAAGCCTGAAGAATCTCGTCCACACAACCCTCTTAAGGTGGGCAATAAGACGGAATTTAGCCTAGCTTTTAGAGCGAAACCTTGAGCTAACACGGAGCTTCAATAAACACGTCCTCTAGCGGGCTGGAAGAACGAATGAGTGGCTTCCCCTGGTCTGGGTGGGCGTGACGTAGTCACGTGGGTGAGGATGTGGGTGGCCGCCTCAGCCCCAGGGGGTACCACGCCACTTGTTGGTGGGTGGTCGGTTTTATATAAAGATCATTTTTGGAGCAAAAATAACATTCTTCCAGTGGCTGCGTACGCAGCGGATATGGCACTAGAGTGAGAGCTTGAGTTCGAAACGAAGTAAAACTTCCCGTTACAAATTTCACAATTAAAGTATACCATTGCAACAGTCATCCGAAATACCCCAAATACAATAAAGAACACATTTGCATACAAACCTGTTTTAAATTAACGTAATGTTGTGGCTTCCAAAAGTCAATTTTAACCCTTAGTTCGTCATGCAGTAATACATTGGTGCTCATGGCACTTTTATTTTGAAACTAAAAGTGTATAGCTTCCTTATGGTTAGTATGGTCATGTCAGATTGCTGTTGATTTCTGTTGTGTGTTGAGAACACTTCTTCGCCTCGCCTCCATTACGGACCACGGTACGTTTTTACCATTTTCACACGCTATTTCATCACTACATTCACTTCTGTCACCATTTCAGGCAGGTAACCAGTGGTGTATATGAATAATTTGGCATCTTTACATACATTTTGGAACAACAACATCCAGACACGGTTTGCCAGCAGCTATCGCCTCCAGGGAAAAGGCTGTCTTAACCGGATAGCTTGGTAACTACATTGCCCCGGCCCAGTCTGCTCAATGGTGCTCACAACACATACCAATGTTGTTCCCTTCGCCCCACAGTCACAATATGTCAAATGAGAGATGCTGTCATGAAAGGCTTTGTGAAAATGATGTTTAAAGTGTGTAACGTTAATCTGCATGTGCATGGCTCATCATGATTTGTTACTCATATGCTCTCTTGACATTTAATGTTAAGGACATATTGCTCATGAGTTTAGTCGTTAATCTGGGAGCTTTACAAATAACCACTCAAAATACTGCTAGATTTGAGATGATTTACTATGCTGGGGAATTTCAACATTTATCTGTCAGTGCAATGGTAGATTGTCGTGACCGGAGAATATTATTTGATTGCTTAATAATTTCTTGCATCATAATATACAGAGATTGCCTCCAAAGATTGTGGTGTTGTTGTTGTTGTTGTTGTTGTTGTTGTTGTTGTTGTTGTTGTTGTTGTTGTTGGAGGAGGATATAATGTGCGAAATCATGTCACGTTACATCTGAATCATGTAGGCTATTGCATGCAGACAAGCAAATTCTCCATTGTCTGGTGATAGGCACACTTGGATCAAAATGATAAGATGTTTGTAAATTAATATGTTGATGTTGAGTGAATGTGAAATCAACCAACCGGGCACCAGAAGAAAAATAGAAGAAGAAAAATACCATGCCAACAGCCTTCAAATCTCCAGACTCCTTATATGTATTAAAATGTGCTGATGTCTGTAATCATTACAATACATAGCCTACACCATGCAGCATGGATTTCAAACTTTAACAATGTTCCTCCTCCTCACCGGTGGCCTGTACTGTACCGTAGAAAACAGTGAAAAGTTTCACTTTTGTGTTCAAGTGCTGCTTGGTGGAATCCTGGTAAATTCAGCATATAGACTATATGCCGCATTTACCAGAAGACCCCAACAGATCGTGCTAGATATTAAGTGTTCTATGATAAAGTATGTTTATCAATAATCAACTATGACACAAATAGCCAGATTTTTCACTGAGCTTGGCGGAACCTCTCCATGCAAGAAAGGTGTGTGTATCGGTGATCAATGCACCTGCATGTAGAGCAATACAAACGACCAACAGCTTTCAAACAAGACGTGAGTTTGGTGGCCGCACAGTCAGGCAGTGTATTTTCATTTGTGATTCCAGTCGTGAAATGGGTTTCTGGGACTTTTTGGTTGTAGGCTACTCTCATATGGAGAATGAAATGTTCAACAGCTTGCTGCCTCATCTGCTGCTCATATTGGGCACATTCTTGTTAAATAATTATTTGATAGTAACACCAAAGTAAAATCAGAAATCCCAATATCGCAGGTGGTGTTGCTCCATGGTTTGGATTTTGCGGATTCACTTGTGTTCAGTCAGCCCTCAGCCAGGCGAGAAGTCTGCTGGAGAGGAGAGATTTCCCTTCTCTATTCTGTCCAATAGACGGGTGGTCTCTTAGAATAGACGAGTTGGCTTCCGCAATTTTCAAATGCTTCCGCTATACCGTCTGTACTTCGTGGGGGAGAATCATGCACCAACCGGAATGGGAAGTAGAAAGTACAGACTGTATAGCTGCATTCGCCGGATGTAGATGAGACAGTCTGTTTTAAGAGACTAATAGACGGGTGACTGTTTCGACCACGTGACATTGTTCGGAAAGTTTTGTGCGCTTGACAAATTGTGTGAAAGTTAACCAGACCAAATGCAAATCGCAACAATGTTGCAACTTCACCCCCCCCCCCAATTGCACCGAGTCCACCAGCTTATATGTGAAAGCGACAGTATGACAACAGTCGCTAACACATTACATTCCGGCGATGTCTTGTCACACACATGCTCTATGGGTCAGCTTGGGGGACAGCGACGGCCTGGCGGACATCTGCACTCCACCGAGTGCACTTTTCTAGTTGGCCAAGTTATTAGTTAGTTTATGGGCTAGAAATTCTGCCAGGTTACAGGCACTAAGCGGCCATTTTCTCCGTCATTTCGAGTAGAAATTTTAATTAATTAATTAATTAATTAATTTAATATACCTGACGTCACCATACTGTAAATTACAGTTATGAATTAAATCCTGAAAAATTTACTTTTGATGTGAAAAAGTGTGAAAAACTAAAGAAATTTGATTTTTGTGAATTTTTTGCATACATTAACGTTAACAAAAAAAAATTAAAGTAATTTTTGGGTTCAGCTCGTCGCACATGCCTCAAACCACAAGACATCAACATGTAGTCTCCCGGTAGGCATCAACTTGTCGACGAGTCCATGCAACCCCTGTGTGTGTGTGTGTGTGTGTGTGTGTGTGCACGCGTGCGTGCGTCTGTGCGTGCACGTGTCGTGTGCGTGCGTGTGTGTGTTTTAGTACAATATAATTTAGAGCAAGCTGTAGACCCCTTGGTGTGTTTACTACCAGATACAGTTTTTTGGTGGGCGGAGCTTAGTTGGAGGCAGAAGCGACTCTGCCACCAGAGTCACCAGCAGCGTTACTGTTGCTGTTTTTTTTAAGCAATGGCTGAAGAAAAGTCTAGTTTCTCTGAATAAGCATGGTCACTGCTGAATTAAACAGCACGTGAGTGTGGGCGCTTCAAAATGTGTGTGTGTGTGTGTGTGTGTGTGTGTGTGTGTGTGTGTGTGTGTGTGTGTGTGTGTGTGTGTGTGTGTGTGTGTGTGTGTGTGTGTGTGTGTGTGTGTGTGTGTGTGTTGGGGGGGGTTGGTTGACAGTTCTCAACATAGTTATCTTCTGAATTGTGTGAGTGACAGCAGCTGAGGAAAGCCCATAAACCCTCAGTGGCAGAGAAGAGAGACCATTAGATACACAGCGAGAGTCGGGCAGTGAGAGAGAATGGTAGAGAGACCATTAGATACACAGCGAGAGTCGGGCAGTGAGAGAGAATGGTAGAGAGACCATTAGATACACACAGAGAGTCGGGCAGTGAGAGAGAATGGTAGAGAGACCATTAGATACACAGAGAGTTGGTCAGTGAGAGAGACTGGGAGAGAGACCATTAGATACACAGAGAGAGTCGGGCAGTGAGAGAGACTGGGAGAGAGACCATTAGATACACAGAGAGAGTCGGGCAGTGAGAGAGACTGGGAGAGAGACCATTAGATACACAGAGAGAGTCGGGCAGTGAGAGAGAATGGTAGAGAGACCATTAGATACACAGAGAGAGTTGGACAGTGAGAGAGAATGGGAGAGACCATTAGATACACAGAGAGAGTTGGGCAGTGATAGAGAATGGGAGGGAGACATTTTCATCTCTCTGTCATTCGTACCTCCCTTCCTCTTTTTATCCTCTCAATCCCACACACCTCTAATTATTCTCTCCATTTGCAGTCAGTTGTGTCTGT
Source organism: Poromitra crassiceps (assembly GCF_964638095.1). Lineage (NCBI taxonomy): Eukaryota > Metazoa > Chordata > Actinopteri > Beryciformes > Melamphaidae > Poromitra > Poromitra crassiceps. The sequence goes on from NC_139625.1 coordinate 63,374,044, forward strand.
GCGTGCATGTGCATGTGCGTGTCTGTCTGTGCACTCTCACACCCCAGGTCGGATTGGGTGGTAGGTTATGATCCAGAGAAGGTCATGGGCAGGTCATCAAGTCTTGGAACCACCTGGAAAGTCCATGAAACCACCTGGAAACCACCTCACGCCCACACCCCAGGCCGGGTTGGGCTGCAAATTGCATGGCGGTGTGTTATCCGGCCCGGGGGTGTCATGGGCAGGTCCTAGGTCTAAAGTCCTAGAAACCACCTGGACACCACCATCATTTCCAGCCAAGCAAAAGGCTCAATTGTATTGCTTTGTGCCTATTTAACCCAGGCAACCAAAATAAAATAACCCACTAACAAGTAGTATCGAAACTCCTCAAGTCAAACGATGCCTGCATTCAACCTTTTTGTACACAGATCTATAGAACAAAAATAACTATTTATATGGGTTTGCTCACAGCCAATCACCGCAAGCATTAATGCGATGTGTGATTGGTCCACTACCGCAGCAGCTACACCCCATACCATCTGTGGTCGTCAAGTTGGACGGGGAAGCTCTGAAACATTTAAGTGTGGAATGAAGTAGCCGACTCTATTGGTATCGGCAGGGCCGTGCAGAGACCCTTAGAGGGGCTCAAATGAAAAAAAAAGGGCACAACACTGCGGCGTGAGGTAGTTTCACTGTTGCTGACCCGCCAGTCAGTCAGAGCTCAGCAGCTGGGCAGTGGGCAGGGTGGTGAAGGCATGAACTCTCTGATACCTCTGATTGGCGCAGGAGACGAGGAGAGACGCAGGATAGGATAGATAGCCAAGCGAATGTGATTGGATCAACGTTTGACGCTAGGCCAATCAGAGGCAGAGAAAGGCGGGTGATGCCTTTGCCATCCTGAGAAAAAAATATTGTGCACGTCACAGAGACGCAGACGATTACTTAAAGCAGGACTAAACCCCCAGATTTCTGGCAGAACGGCATGCTGCTTGATTTGAAAAAACCTATGGGAAAAACCAAGAAAGAGTCCCCTCTTGTCTCACTTCTTTGGCTGTGGTAGGAAAAGGAAAACAATTTCGGAAAACGATGCCATAATAGTTTGCCCACCGCCTAAAGAAAAGTTATATGAGAGCTACAAAATCTTTATAAATATCAACAACTATCAACGCTGGTGGCCTGTATGGAAACAGCGTTGCTCAAAATGGTTGAAAGTTATATCAATTTGGCAGAGATGGGAAGTAACGAAGTACAAATACTTCGTTACTGTACTTAAGTAGATTTTTCGAGTATCTGTACTTTACTTGAGTATTTAATTTTCTGACGACTTTTTACTTTTACTCGTTACATTTTAACACAAGTATCTGTACTTTTACTTGTGTACATTTTCAAAACAGGTTCGTTACTTTTGTTTAAATGCACGAGAATGTAATTTAAAAACGAGTAGAAACGGGAGAACGGAGCAGAAGTAATAGACGAGTTTCCCAGCGCTGCTGATAAAAGCTCATTCCAGCTCCGCCAATAGTATGACTTGGCACTCCTCCGGGGCGTGGACAAAGAAGCACAAAGAAGAGAAACAAACACGGATTTTCTCTGAGGGGAGACACACGCACGCAGACATTAGGGGCCGTGCAGACAGCCAGCACTTATTAGCGCTCGTCTTTTTGCAATTCATTCTCTATAAGTACGCGCTTAGCGCGCATCTCTTTCAAGAAGCATTTCATCGCGTTTAAAAGCTGGTGGTGGTTTTTTTAGCGCATCGCTCTGGGCGCTGAAAGCTGAGGAAAGTTTAACAGGAAAAGCGCCCTGCTCCTCTTCACTCCTCCCACCTCCTCTCCCAGGAGAGGAAGATTTTCATCTTGCTGCTTCCAGAGTTGCCAATAATCTGGCTTTTCAAAGCGTTTTTTTTTAAATAACAGCTCCCTGCGTGCATGGCCCCTTATGGTGTTGTTCTAACACATACATTCAGTTTGTGCACTGTCAACATTCAGCTAATATGGAATATGGTGGTGTTCTAACACCAGAGACAGTTCTGTCTTAATAATAAACCTTGAATTTGTGAATGTGATCAACCTGTGGACATTCAGTTCCTTATCCATTAGGTATCAGTATCATATCAGTCTCGAGTATTGTGATACTGCACTTTGTAAGGGACACCTTGTATCCAGCAGTTAAACTTGTCTAACTATTTGCACATTCATATATCATGGAAATATTAATGAGGGAGGACTAGATGTGATTTTAATGGGGGGGGGTTTGTGTGGAAAAACCATAGCACACTATTTAAAGTAGAGTTTTAAGATGTGTAAAACATTTGATATAATTTATCCTCAAATTATATTCTATGATGTGAGGTTCAGTCATTCAGAAAGATACGGTAAAAATACTTTTACTTTTACTCGTTGGGTACATTTCAGAGCCTGTACTTTTTTACTTTTACTTGAGTAAAATAAGTTAATCAGTACTTCTACTTTTACCAGAGTAGTTTTTTACACAAGTAACTGTACCTCTACTCAAGTACAGAATGTCAGTACTTTTCCCATCTCTGCAATTTGGTCATTCAGTGGCGAACTAGAAACTGCCATTGAATCCCATGTAAGTGTTACCGGTACTGCAGGGCAGGTACGGAGGTAACAAATGAATTTGTTGGTTCGGTGTCTGTAAAAGTGAAGATTAAATGCAGTGAGGCAGAGACACGAACCGATTGCTTGTTATCCCAAATCACATCTCATTTATTACAATATTCATTTTTAACAATAATAACAATAAACATTTCTCTTAAATCCTTTTCCCTTATTCAAGTGTCTGTGTTTCTGTTTCAATATGCTTTGTTTTTATCTGTTTGTTTTCACAATAAAGCCCATCAAAACATATTCCAGTCTTCAAAATTATTATCAAATTCCATTCACTCATTAATATACTCCATAAAATAAACAAATCAACATATTCAGTATCTAGAACATTTCTTAGTTCTCATTTGCTTTAGCTTATTAGCTGGTTGTTTACTATTTTACATAGTACATTTTAAATAGACCAGAGAAATCTCATCAATTCACAAATTCAGATAAACAGCTTATTTTTTAGCTTTTAGCTTAATTACTTTTTACAGTGTACAAACTGTCCTTATTTCAAAACACTTAGTATCAGTACACAGGGAAAATTACAGATTAGAAACATTTTTATACAAACATATTTATACAATTCAAGCCTAATTCAACTAGATTAAATGGGAAATTTACACTATAAAGAATGACGGTATTAATGCATAGAAATAACCATTTAACAATATTAACAACAAAAATAAACCTTATACTATTTCTATTTAATATCATTACGTCAGGTGTGTGGGGCCAAAACATCGAAATTATAGTTGTATCATGTCCAGACACGTTACTGTTTTGCGCCACCTTTTACAGCGGGCCGCTGCAGCACAGAACGGTGCCGCGTCTATGTGCCGACAGGCCGCAGTGCCGACAGGTCGCAATGCCCATAGCCCACAAGCAGAACCAGCTGAGCGAGGCGGCGTGCAGCGTGTCGGTGGAGCTAACCTCTCCCAGCCCCCACGCCAAACCTAACCTCCCCCCATACCTAAACCTAACCTCCCCCAGACCCTAACCCAAAACCTAACCTCTCCCACCCCCCACGCCTAAACCTAACCTCCCCCAGACCCTAACCCAAAACCTAACCTCTCCCACCCCCCACGCCTAAACCTAAAAAAAATTTATATAAATTACACATTTTTGAGTGTACCACATAAGTATCTTTAAAAGAGCCTGGTGACGCGAGCCTGGTTATCGCCGGGCCGCAGCACAGCGCAATAGTCAGGACAAACCCCCCTCTAATGTAATCACAATGGGAGATTTCTGCATTGAGGTAAACACGTTATTAACTTGTCAAACTTGTCCTCTAGAACACTATGAACTCAGTTTTTAATTTTCGTTTGGGATTTGTTCGTGATTCTTGTCCAAAGGTGCAGTGCACCTCTGCTTTTTCCTCTTGAGCGCAGAGCAGAGCTGCAGCGGGGCCGCAGAGTAGTACAAACACAACATTCTCCCCCCTCCCTCCTCCTCAGGGCCGGACACCCTACAGGCCAAACAGCCTCCTGCCTGGGGCGCCAGTTCGGCTAGCCCTCACAAAACAACAACAAACAAACACAACCAAAAATCGCTGGTGTGCGCCCAGGCACCCACCCCCCCCCCTTTTCTGCACAATCAGTGTCTGAAATTGATCGCAGGATTGCGGGAATCCTGCATCTGTTTGCGTGAACCGCTGCATACGACTGGACAAGCCGCTTGTCACAGACAGGGGCAGAGCATCAGTGCAGCTGCAGCAGCTGAGTAGCCTATAAGTCGGAGGCGAGTGTCACTTCACCTGCCTTCTCCTCCCCGTCAAAAGTGAATTTTTGGCTTTGGCATTTTAGGCTTTAGTTTAGTTTCCCTCTTTTTTTTGTTTTGTTTCTGTTTGACAAAGCACCCGGGACAATTTTTATTGTGAAGAACCTACAGATACAGCTGTGACTTTCGACAGAGAGGGAGAGAGAGAGAGAGAGAGAGAGAGGGGGGGGGGGGGGAGACGTGAGTGAAACAGCAGAGCAGATTGTGGGAGAAACCAAGGTGCAAGTAATGAGCTGCTGCTGCCTGCTACAATCCAGAGACAGTTTAGGGGCCACAGGTGCATAAGTGAAAAAGGGGCACAGTCAGAAGAGTCCTCCTCTCCCTCTTCTCTCTGCACAATCGAAGTGGTTGAGTGGTTCTCAATGTGGGGTCCGGTGACCACCAGTGGTCCTTGAGAGGATTCCAGGATTCTCTGTTATCGCTCAACCTAATATATATGGAATTCTGGACAAAATCATATCTAGGCTACATCATATGGGGGTCCATTGCCCCAATGTGAACTAAATTAGGGCTCCTTAGTATGAAAAAGGTTGGGAATGATTTACAGCAACACAATGCCATTTTCTTCCTTTTATGATTATAGTGGCGTTTATTGATAGTATTGTGTTACATCACCACATGGCCATCTTGGTAAGAAAATAACAGGCAATTGTAATCAATTAACAGGTGAGTAACAGGTCAAGTGACACAAACAGCCAATGAGCTGTGTGTATTGTAGCGCCATATTGGTAGGAAAATGCTTGTGACATCATGGGAATAGGTTTAGAGTTGTGAGGAGCCGGGAAAGGGTACAGGGGGAGTAGGGGAGTTACTATCTTGAAATCCCATAGTCTTTGGGTACAACGTGACGTCAGGTTGTACCACATTTTGTGTAGTTTTGAGGGCAAAAAAAGCAGGGTTGAACCCATAGAAGGCACTTATGCGGCTGAAAATGATACAAATGGTACAATGGTAACAGTTTGGTCTCAAATGTGGAAATTTTGACCAGAATTCTTCACACACCATCCCCAAAGTCATATATATTGGTTAAAAGCTGAAAAAAAGTGTTTTGGGGTTTAGTCTTGCTTTAACTTCCCATTGAAAGGTCAACATGTGTAAACTGTCCAGACATTTTCTTTATTGCTAAATTGTTATTTATTGTTATACGTTTTTCTTGAAGGGTGCTGGACATGCCTTCACTGTAAAAAATAAAAAATAAAAAATAAAATAAAAAAGGCACTTTGGGCATCAGGGGGAAACAGGCAGGTCCTCGGGCACCCCTAGCACCCCCCTCTGCACGTGCCTGGGTATCGGCAAAGACAAT
>NC_139625.1:63387216-63409716 GCF_964638095.1 Poromitra crassiceps
GACCTTCAGGTCAATCTGTCAGCGTCAGCATCTCAGGAAATCTGCCAAACCAGGAAATATATGTTTTTTGCACTGCTAAAAAGCTTGTGAACGCAGCTTCATAAACGTTTGTTTACTTGGTGACCCTCAGCGAAGCAGCAGGGGCCGAGTGACTAAGACAACGTACATAATGTAGGAGCGGAAGTGTTCAACAGTACACCATACTGTGGGTGTTGCACCTACTTACGTGTGATTTACTGTACATGTGTTCTCATCCTTGTGTGTGTCTGTGTGTGTGTGTGTGTGTGTGTGTGTGTGTGTGTGTGTGTGTGTGTGTGTGTGTGTGTGTGTGTGTGTGTGTGTGTGTGTGTGTGTGTGTGCGCGTGGATGTATTGGCAGTCCAGCAGGTGCTGTTTGCAACAGTCAGTGTGTGTTTCACAGAGTTAGGTGTGGTGCGGTCACTGACACTGTCATGCACCAAACCACAACACATCAAGGTCAGCCCATATCATGGACTGTATACAAATATGGGCATAGCCACTGTTTTCTGGACTCCTGATTTGAAGCCTCGAGTTTCGCATTGTGTCTGTTGCCATCTTGGGTTTCTTGGATCCAGAAGTGACCATATTTGGATGAGAGGAACCGCAGCGCCGCCTGCTATTGGTCCGTGATCGGACAAGAGGCGACCCTGTCAATCACGCCCCATGAAGAAGACTTGAAACTAGCGATTGAGACCATGCACTAGAAAAGTGTTTAAAAGTGTGAAGTTTGGGTAATTTTCCCATTCACTTCTACAATCAGACTTCTCTTTGCAACCATATTGTATGAACAGGTAAGTTATATAATAGCCTTTGTGCACACCATAGGCAGAAGGCAGAACTGAAGCTTGTGGCAGGCTCATGCTGAACTGACGCATAACCGGTCACACCAGGAGCAGTCTCTAATTTCCCCAGTGCTTGCTCGGCTCGCCTTGAACCCGCCCACAACTCCCATTGAATTCATGCCTGGCAGCTTCAAGCTTCATGCGTCATGCCTGAACGATCGCTTCAGCGTGGCTCCAGCGTGGCGTGGCGTGCGGCTGGTGTGAACGGTCTCACCTGTTAACAAGGACGCCGAAATTAAACTGTGTGGCTTCAACGTAGCTTTGGCGTGGCTTTGGCATGGCTTTGCCGTATGGTGTGAATGGCCACTTAGCCTTCATGCTAATCTGTTATCCTTGGAACCCACAAACTCTCGCGCTTCCCCCTTTCTTCAATTCCTTGTTTCTTTCATTTTTTTATTTCTTCCTTCAGTTCTTTCACTTTCCTTCAGCCAATCCTAGATGACCTATAGGGACCATAAAAGGGTAAGTGCAGATTCTGCAGGAATCAGCCTCTCTGGGGTCCATGTCCCAGTTCCTCAGCAGGCAGGCGATCATGGCCATACCTCCGCCGTGCGACTTACGGACTCCTGGCACAGAGCGGCGGAGCAGCGGGCGCAGATTCCCACTCAAGGAGCAGATGCTTGCTTCTTCCTGACATATGCCCCTGAGAGAGAGAGAAAGAGAGATAGAGAGAGAGAGAGAGAGGATATTGGAGGAAGGAGGAGAAGAGGAGGAGAAACGTATATTACTGTAAAGCCTGGTGATGCGAGGTCGTGCAGGATGAAGATTTAAGGCAAAGCTTTGACTTTCCAATAAACAAGAGCCGAGGGCACGGGGGGCAGGGTGGCCTGTCAGAGTGTGTGTGTGTGTGTGTGTGTGTGTGTGTGTGTGTGTGTGTGTGTGTGTGTGTGTGTGTGTGCGTGTGTGTGAGAGAGAGAGAGAGGCAGAGAAGGGAATAGAGAGAGAGGGAAGTGCGAGCTGCTTCTCAGCTAAAGATGAACAGATGGTGTTGAGAGGAGGAGGAGATATGCTGTAAGACAGGATTGGGGTGGGAAAAGAGAGTGAGCAAGAGAGAGAGAGAGAGAGAAAGAACTAGTGGCCGCTTCTGCAGCCTGAAAGGCACTGGCATTCACTTTTTTATGTAAATTATATTAAAATAATACATATTAATAGTCATTTTAACTTGATTGGGTTTTTCCAGAAAGACCAAAACACCAAGACACTGCATTCACATTTGAAATATCAATATTTTTTCCATTTCTCTTGACACTTATATTCTTAAAGTCCCTGGAAACCAGAAATAATTTTTTATTATTTAGCATTTTGAGTTCATCACATCACAGGAACCTATGTTAATGTACCCTCCTTATATTTTTTGCCTGTTAAAACTCCTAATCCAGCAGCTGGATATTGATAGTCAATAGTTATTTTTTATATTCATAATAATAATTATTATGATTTTTATTGATTCTTATCCATTGGTAACTTAATCTCTCATACCTCATATCAACATTTCATGCTTACTCAGAATTTTAACCCCTCAAATGCCAGTTTACTGTACTTACACTTACAGTAGAAAACACAAAAAAAAAAATTTTGCCTTCCTATCAATGCCACCTGAATATTCCCCGGTGGGATTATTTTAGCCTCGGATTTGTCACATTTTTCACGGAGGAATTATTTTATTACACCTTTCATCTTTTGAGAATTGCACTTTTTTTTATTTTTTGCCTGTTAACACATTCACTGCCAACAACGTATGAACACGTTTTCAGAATCCAGCTGTTCCCTGCCAACAACGTGTTTACACGTTTTTGGCATCGATTTTTTTTTTTTGACGGTGGGTTGTGCATCTAAGCCTTTTACATCTCTTATATAATTATTGGAGCCACCGAACGTTTACAACCCATTCCACCGACCCACTAAGTGGCAACAGTGCTCTCCTGGCTAGAGAAAGGAAAGCATTTTTTTAACTTGTCAAGCCATTCTCAGCCCAGCCATTCTCCTTTTCGCGCTGATTGCTGGCGATGCGGGATTGCAAATTTACATAATAGATTCAGCCGATCTACTATGATCGGGTGATAGATTACAGGTGGAGGAACACACTTTGAAACACGCAGCATAAATATGACCAGAATCGCAAAAGCTTCTCTCAACCAAAACTCCAAACGAGCGAGTCCATCCCGACTTCCTCAAACAGCGGCCCAGACATGCAGGCACAGGAGAGCAGCAAAGCACTGACTGGTGACAAGCTTGTCCGCCCACGGAGGGCGGAGTTGAAGCAACTCGAGAGGGAGGGAGAGAGAGAGAGAGAGAGAGAGAGAGAGAGAGAGGGAGGGAGAGCGAGAGGGAGGGAGAGAGAGAGAGAGAGCGAGAGGGGGAGGGAGAGAGAGAGAGAGAGAGCCAAAAATGAATGGTTAAAGTGACAGTTCCATCCAATTTCACAAAAAGCCGTTTATCTCTGAATATTCTTTTTCACGCTAAAACCATGCTGTATTCAACTGCTAATGCTTACATAACTACTAACTCTACAAACTAACTCTTTTAGACAGAGAAAGTACACATTCTATTAGTACTTTTGAGATATTGTATGTTCACAAACTCCAAGCTGAAACGAATCCTCGGCTCTTATAAAATGAGCCATAATCCTCAAAAAACGGCTTGGCAGAAGCTACCTACAGCAAAAAAAAACGTCTGGCAGTCAATGTGTTAACACCCCTAAACCAGCAGCTGGATATTGATAGTCAATAGTTATTTGTTATATTCATAATAATTATTATAATTATTATTATGATTTTTATATTGATTCTTATCCATTGGTAACTTCATCCCTCATATCAACATTTCATGCTTACTCAGAATTTTAACCCCTCAAATGCCAGTTTACTGTACTTACTGTACAATCAAATTTACAGTAGAAAAGACAAAATATGATTTTTTTGCCTTCCCATCAATGCCACCTGGATATCCCCCTGTGGGATTATTTTAGCCTTAGATTTGTTACATTTTTCGCGGAGGAATTATTTTGTTACTTATTTCATCTTTTGAGAATTGCAATCCTTATTATCCATCCATATGTTTTGCCTATCTGGCTGCTTGCCAGATATTGATCGATAAACGACGAAACGCGATGGCTCTCTGACACGGAAGTCCACAGGAAGTATCTGGAAGACGACCCGGATGTTGTTCATGAGCGATCTTTGACATCTGTGTGACTGGCCTGTGGTGACGCGCTTCTCCTCCTCCGCACGGTGCGGAAAAGACAGGCAGACGGCCGCAGCAGCATTAGCCGAGAAAGAGCCTCGTTTTACGGCATTGGATTCGCTGTGCATCGGTGCTTTGAGCGCACCTCAAACCGGGAGCTCTAGAGAGCTGCTACAACTACAGAACACGACGATATTAGACATCTAGACTCAAATTTCGACGCCGAATCCAGTCATGCGATTGCCGAGTTGCTACGACGAACGAGCGCGGAGATACGGACGTATTTTCAATGAAGGTAAGTTTCAGAAAAAATCATGAAACTGCTCATTTTCGACTGCCAGCTAATTTTCACAAAAAACATAAGCTAGCTTCATTGATCCATCAATCTCGGTCTAAAGGCTTCAAATCAGTAGTTTGCACTCATGGCCATAACTAGCTATGAGGACGGGGAGGTCCGGACCTCCCCTAATATTTCAGAGAATTTTTTTTTTTTTTTTTTTATAAAACAATCTGCATGGAAAAGCATGAAAAACACGGGATCGCTTTTATTTTGAAACGAAAGGCAGGTCAGGCAGGAAGTCATCTGACGCCGCGTCCGCGGTAACTTGATTCCGAGAGAGCAGCAGCATGGTGGTGAGTGATGACTGTCTGTCTGCCTGGCGAGATAATTGAAGGTGAGCGAGCTGCGAGACAGTGAGCGAGTGAACGACAGACAGTGAGTGTCACTGACAGATTTTTTAGCAACAACCAAGAAAGTAAGTGTCTAGTCTGTCTCTTAAGTAATGTTACCTGTGTGACACGTTGGGATGCTACTGGCTAATCATGCATGATGCCAATTGCCAAGCTCCCGAAGTCAGGTATGCAGGTGGCTATATGCATGGTTTCAGTTTCATGACCCAATAAGTAACAAAAAGAGGTGGTGTAAAGTTAAAAACAACATAATATATTTTATTTTATTTTTCAATCGTTCCTATCAGGAATAAATAAATGTCCCTCTGTATGTTTTTTTTTATTATCGATGATGACTTTGTGTGTTGTGTACGGCTTGGGTTGTGTACCTGTGTTTGTAGGTGACATTTTGATATGAATTTGGGTAAAACAGTTTGTGTTTGTTAGTTACAATTATGTTGACAGGAGAGCTGAGCAGGTGGTGACATGAAAGAGAATATACTGAATAATGACATCACAACAGTATAATCCTAATGTTGATTTAAAATGATATATTACTCTAAATATGGCTAAAAAAGGGGGGGAAAAAACTCAAATTTTTTTCGGCGGCGCCCTTGTGGGCGCCACCGAATCCGCCTCCCCTTGCTGGACCTCCCCTATTTCGGAACTCTGGTTACGGCCCTGTTTGCACTGGAAAATCAGGGTTCCCAGGTCATGTGACATGTTGCTATGATGACCACTGTACTGTGTATTTCATGTTAAACTGCATGCAATTGGCTGCTATGCCAGCACTGATCAAATACAGGGGTGGGGCCAAACACAATAGAAGCTACAAATTTGATGTATTGACTCTAGCTGAGAGGTGTAAGATCAGAAAAATAATTCTTTTTGGGTAAAGTAGGTGGGAGTAAAAAAAATATTTTTTGTTTTTTTGCTAAATTAACATTGAAATCAATGGGAAAAATATGCAATGGATTTTGAATGCTTGTAACTCCACCAAATTGTTCAACCAACTCCAAGGTTAGATATTAAGGTCAAATTTAAAGGTGTTTGGTCCAGGATGCCCGCTGAAAAAAATAAAATAGATTAATTTTGTAAAAATTTCCTGGAGGTCTCAAAAAAGTGGTTTTAATGGTTTTAATACACCGGCTGCTGGATCTTAGGGGTTCTAACGTCATTATAGCACTTACTTTGTGCCAGGAACACTTTTTTAGGGTGGCGGAAGGGTGAATTACCATGATAAATCAAAAAAAAATGATGGGGAAAATTTCAGGCCTGAACTCCCAAAACTTTTTTTTCCACAGAAAAAAAACACACAAAATACACTTTACGATCCAGCTGCTGGACCAGGGGGGTACACAAGCCACCAGCCAAATTTGAATGATGATCAGAGATGGGCAGTATTTGAAATACTTGTATTTGAAATACGTATTTCAACTACTTTTTTGTATTTTGTAATTTGTATTTGGCTGGGCAGAGAAAAATGAGATGTAATTTGTATCAAGATACTTTCAGATCTTGTATTTTGTGTATTTCAAATACATAAAATACATTTTTCTTTTTATTCTCAAATTGACACATGTAAACATTGACACAGGTTTAAACTAAAGATGGAGAAATTAGTTGTACTAAAAACAACTACCGGTAAGTGAACTAAACTGAAACCTGATATGAATAAACAGAGAAATTACTTGTACTAAAAAACAACTAACTGGACTGAACTGCAACCTGATTTGAATAGGAGAAATTAGTTGTACTAAAAACAACTAAGTGAACTAAACTGAACTGAAACCTGATATGAAAAGATGGAGAAATAAGGTGTATTGAAAAACAACTAACTGAACTGAAACCTGATGTGAAAAGATGGAGAAATTAGTTGTACTAAAAACAACTAAGTGAACTAAACTGAAACCTGATATGAATAGATGGAGAAATAAGTTGAAAAAACAACTAACTGAACTAAACTGAAACCTGATATGATTCAGAATAGATAGAGAAATAAGTTGTACTGAAAAACAACTAACTGAACTAAACTGAAAGCTGATATGATTCAGAATAGATTGAGAAAGAAGTTGTATTGAAAAACTAACTAACTGAACTAAACTGAAACCTGATGTGAATAGCTGAAGAAATAAGTTGTACTGGAAAAACAACAACTAACTGAACTATACTAAAACCTGATATGAATAGATTGAGAAATAAGTTGTACTGAAAAAAAAACCTAACGGAACTAAACTGAAACCTGATTTGAATAGGAGAAATTAGTTGTACTGAAAAACAACTAACTGTCATAAACCTGATTTGAATAGATGGAGAAATTAGTTATACTGAAAAACTATAACTGAACACCAAAGTACCCTAATGAAAATCAAAAATGTCTTTCTGTTGCTACAAGGATGTCTGAGCTTCACTGTGCATAATGATGGCTGTGCAGATTTTGACACTAGAATGGTGTTACCACTGCTGATAGTGGAAAGTTGTATTCAGTGAGTGATTGTTCTTTAGTAATTATGTTCTAGATAGCCAGGTTGTTTTGGATTTTGTTTATGAAGCAGAAGGAGGGGAAGTCATTTTAAGGATGTAAGGATTTGAACAAGAGTCCAATTTCATGGAAGGCCTTTTTTGTTTGAGATGCAGTTTCTCATCGTTCCTCTCACCGATTCACAATTTCACAACCTTAAACAGGATGTGCATCAGGGCATTCAATTCCTGAAATGTAACCTTTTCTAGTTGTATAAATATGTTTGCACGTTAAATAAATACTGTGACGACAAGTTACTGACATGGTGGTGAATGTGAAGTTGTTTAAAGGGGACCTACTATGCCTTTTACCTATTTCAGTTATTTATATATTGTGTTATGATGTCAGATATCTATGGCTAAACATAGTCAAAGTTCCAAAACTTGAGGTTAACATGCAGAAATGCTGCCTTTAAGTCAAAAGCCCTCACAGAAGGTGATTAACAGCTGAGCTGAAGGAGAAATTAGTTCTACTGAAAAACAACTAAAACTAAAATGGAAGAACTGCAGTGTGTTAGGGAGTACACATACTGTGACAGAGGACTAAAGAGAGGATTTACTGTCTAAGGAAACCAGAAAATTTCACTTTTGAATAGCTGAAATCAGAGAATTAGGACATTTTCCTTAAAGAAATGTCTCTAAATGATTAATAGATCATCAAAATAGGCAATTAATTTAATATTTGGCAATTCATCTATGAATTGACTAATCGTTGCAGCTCTTTATAAGTTTTTATAAAATGTATTTTCATGTATTTTCAAAATACAAAATACGTATTTGTATCTCAAATACATTTTCAGACAGGTATTTTGTATTTGTATTGTGATACATTTTTTGAGCAAGTATTTGTAATTTGTATCAAAATACTTTATGATGTATTTTCGCCCATCTCTGATGATGATGAACATCGCAAAGTATATAAATTTACGTTTGACAGTCATGGCAAAAGTCATGAGAATCAATTAGATTTTAGAGTGTATTTTCTCCCGCGGACTGTGTGGGCGTGTCCCGTCTGCAGCAGAGGAGACCTGCCGGAGGAGACCTGCTCGGAGGAGGCGAACGGAGAGAGAGAGAGAAGGAAAGAGAGATAGTGTGTGTGTGTGTGTGTGTGTGTGTGTGTGTGTGTGTGTGTGTGTGTGTGTGTGTGTGTGTGTTCGCGCGTTGCTAGACTCATAGCACAGACAGAGAGGGTTTACAGAGAGGAAGAGATCTCTGCGCTGCGAGTGCACAGCGCTACCAGAGATGGGCGAAAATACATCATAAAGTATTTTGATACAAATTACAAATACTTGCTCAAAAAATGTATCACAATACAAATACAAAATACCTGTCTGAAAATGTATTTGAGATACAAATACGTATTTTGTATTTTGAAAATACATGAAAATACATTTTATAAAAAACTTATAAAGAGCTGCAACGATTAGTCAATTCATAGATGATTGCCAAATATTAAATTAATTGCCTATTTTGATGATCTATTAATCATTTAGAGACATTTCTTTAAGGAAAATGTCCTAATTCTCTGATTTCAGCTATTCAAAAGTGAAATTTTCTGGTTTCCTTAGACAGTAAATCCTCTCTTTAGTCCTCTGTCACAGTATGTGTACTCCCTAACACACTGCAGTTCTTCCATTTTAGTTTTAGTTGTTTTTCAGTAGAACTAATTTCTCCTTCAGCTCAGCTGTTAATCACCTTCTGTGAGGGCTTTTGACTTAAAGGCAGCATTTCTGCATGTTAACACGTTCAGTGCCAGCGACGCCATATGGCGTCATTAGAAATTTACCGTACAGTGCCAGCGACGCCAAATGGCGTCATAACTCCAAATTGTTTTTTTGACGGGGGGGTGTCGATCTAAGCTTCTTACGTCGCCTCTAACAATATTGTAGCTATTGGAGGTCGATAACCTATTTTACAAACCCATTAGGTGGCGACAGCACTCTCCTGATCAGAGAAAAAGGAGCCAAACACACAGAAATAGTCACTGGGGAAAATGAGGAAATCGCATCGCATCCGTCCGTATGCATCGACGTGCCTCCATAAACGAGCACAACGCCAGCTGTGCCCCCAGCAGCAGCATCCGCTGTCACAACTGAGCACCTCCATGTACGCTGCAACAGCACATTCACATAATCAGCCTTATTATTCCGAACTGGAAGCATGCCAGCCCGTGACAAACACACGCGGAACCAAAAAGCTGAATGTCGCGCACCATTCACTGTGTGTGCGCAGCAAACTCAGCAGAGACTGAGAGCCACCAGACACATAAGACACACCCAGGAGGCGTGTGCAGTTGAGGGGGGGGGGGGGGGGGGGGAGCACGCAGAGCAGCAGAGCAGCATACACTTCACCCAGACAGACCCAGACATCAGAAAATTAGCTTCAGAGTCAGTGATGTGCTTGAAATGTTTAATTTCACAAAAGGCTCATTATCTCAGCTCGTAGAAAAAAAGGGATGTTTTTGCTTCAATCAAGCTATCTTCTCCGGCTCATAACTAAAGAACGGAAAATGGGATCAATAAACTTTTTTTTGCAGGTGATAGAAGAGAGTCTCATCGTTATTTGTGCGTGTTCAGTGTTTACATAGTAATTATTAAAAAAATTATATGACTGTTTTAAAATGCATTGCGGCCTATGTGGCACAGCAAGCAACCTTTTGCCCAAGGGCCGTGGCACTCAAAGTGTTAACCTCAAGTTTTGGAACTTTGACTATGTTTAGCCATAGATATCTGACATCATAACACAATATATAAATAACTGAAATAGGTAAAAGGCATAGTAGGTCCCCTTTAAACAACTTCACATTCACCACCATGTCAGTAACTTGTCGTCACGGTATTTATTTAACGTGCAAACATATTTATACAACTAGAAAAGGTTACATTTCAGGAATTGAATGCCCTGATGCACATCCTGTTTAAGGTTGTGAAATTGTGAATCGGTGAGAGGAACGATGAGAAACTGCATCTCAAACAAAAAAGGCCTTCCATGAAATTGGACTCTTGTTCAAATCCTTACATCCTTAAAATGACTTCCCCTCCTTCTGCTTCATAAACAAAATCCAAAACAACCTGGCTATCTAGAACATAATTACTAAAGAACAATCACTCACTGAATACAACTTTCCACTATCAGCAGTGGTAACACCATTCTAGTGTCAAAATCTGCACAGCCATCATTATGCACAGTGAAGCTCAGACATCCTTGTAGCAACAGAAAGACATTTTTGATTTTCATTAGGGTACTTTGGTGTTCAGTTATAGTTTTTCAGTATAACTAATTTCTCCATCTATTCAAATCAGGTTTATGACAGTTAGTTGTTTTTCAGTACAACTAATTTCTCCTATTCAAATCAGGTTTCAGTTTAGTTCCGTTAGGTTTTTTTTTCAGTACAACTTATTTCTCAATCTATTCATATCAGGTTTTAGTATAGTTCAGTTAGTTGTTGTTTTTCCAGTACAACTTATTTCTTCAGCTATTCACATCAGGTTTCAGTTTAGTTCAGTTAGTTAGTTTTTCAATACAACTTCTTTCTCAATCTATTCTGAATCATATCAGCTTTCAGTTTAGTTCAGTTAGTTGTTTTTCAGTACAACTTATTTCTCTATCTATTCTGAATCATATCAGGTTTCAGTTTAGTTCAGTTAGTTGTTTTTTCAACTTATTTCTCCATCTATTCATATCAGGTTTCAGTTTAGTTCACTTACCGGTAGTTGTTTTTAGTACAACTAATTTCTCCATCTTTTCACATCAGGTTTCAGTTCAGTTAGTTGTTTTTCAATACACCTTATTTCTCCATCTTTTCATATCAGGTTTCAGTTCAGTTTAGTTCACTTAGTTGTTTTTAGTACAACTAATTTCTCCTATTCAAATCAGGTTGCAGTTCAGTCCAGTTAGTTGTTTTTTAGTACAAGTAATTTCTCTGTTTATTCATATCAGGTTTCAGTTTAGTTCACTTACCGGTAGTTGTTTTTAGTACAACTAATTTCTCCATCTTTAGTTTAAACCTGTGTCAATGTTTACATGTGTCAATTTGAGAATAAAAAGAAAAATGTATTTTATGTATTTGAAATACACAAAATACAAGATCTGAAAGTATCTTGATACAAATTACATCTCATTTTTCTCTGCCCAGCCAAATACAAATTACAAAATACAAAAAAGTAGTTGAAATACGTATTTCAAATACAAGTATTTCAAATACTGCCCATCTCTGAGCGCTACTGTGTGTCAGTGTGTGTGTGCGCGCATGCGTGGGGAGCGTACCTATGTTCCCCGGGTCCTATATTCCCCGGGTCCTATGTTCCCCGTTTTTGTGGGACCGGGGAACATAGAACCCTTCCTAACCTCCCCCAGACCCTAACCCAAAACCTAACCTCTCCCACCCCTCACGCCTAAACCTAAGGTCGGCATTGCGGGTGGTCGGCATAGCGGATAGACACCCCAAATGTTACGGAGAGTGTTAAAAACGGGGAACATAGGACCCGGGGAACATAGGACCCGGGGAACATAGGGATGACCCCCATGCGTGCATGCGTGTGTGTGATTCGATTAAATCTTATGACGTGATAAGATCCTGCATTTTAGCACCGCGCGCACCGCTCTCTTCAATGAGGAAATGGAAATCCAGACCTTGTAGAAAAGTGGCGATTTTAAGGCTTTGGGTTGAAAGTGATGGCTCATACTTTCTGAGCCACACAATTACTCACATAAGACCCTAAATAACATAGTTAGAACGTTTTTGTGGATTTTGGTTTCCAGCGACTTTAATCCTTCCTTCCTTCCTTCCTTCCCACCCTGCTCAAGGGAGTAACAAAACGTATTCACACACCAAAGCAAAAGTTGAAACCATAATGTATTAACTAAAACTAGGATGGTGTTAAACCAAGGAGTACACCTGGCCTATAGGTGCACCCAATCAGCCTTAAAGGGATACGCCCAAATTGTTGGAGATTCGCCTATTTGTCGTACTAGCGTATCAGCCCCTTTGAGGCCGAAATCCTAGGCTTGCCCACTGCATGGGCTCACCACCCGCAGCTCGGCTGCTGCGTGGCCTCACAATGCCTATGACATCACATCAGTGCCCATGACTTCATCAGTGATGTCATAAGATGTGGTCAATAATGATGTCACTGATGACATCACTGACGATGTCACAGTGCAACAAAAATGTAAACAGATATTGCCCACTGAAACAGAGCCCACTTGTTCCATTTTATATAAGGATTCCTAATAGTATAACTAGAATGTACCTTTCTCTCTTCTGTGCGCGCATTAGAAAGTGTGTTTCACCCCTCACTGGTAAGTAGCTTAGCACTACAATGGCACTATATGGTACAGCTGCCTACACCCATTCAGTTGCCCAAAATACACATTCCAACAACAGCGCCAGAAACACTCACATGTCCATGTTGTGAGTCGTGTACTCACCACACGATGAAATAATAATCCAAAGTTATGGGAAACGGTCATTTTCGAACTACATCCATAACGAGAACTAACAAAGAGGGTTCCCTCTTTAACCAAAGTTACTTCCTCGTTTGCCTGAGGTGCATGTGCTGTACTGATGACTGCACACAGTGCATGTGCCTCAGACAAAGGAGGAAGTCACTTTGGTTAGAGAGGGAACCATGTCCCAAACCCTGGCCCTGGCCAGGTTCTTGGCCCATCCTCAGCAGACCTTGGTACCTGAAGGGAGTAGGGGAATGATTGTTACAACCAAGGAAGTAACAAAAGGAGGGAGTCATACGCCAAAAGCAAAAATTAAAACAACTTTTAACTTAAACTAACAGGAAATAGCTAACCCAAACTACATGAAACAAAAGAATAGAACTAAAGGTGCATCAGTGAGGACAGAGACTGAAGGTCTTCATAAGGCCAATGAGGAGGCTACACTCAATCAGTCTCAACGACCTCAACAGCTCCAGCAAGTCAAAAAACCTCCTTTCTCAGTCACTCAACCCTCAGCTCGGAGTGTGTGTTCTTTTCTCTGATTGAGTTTGTCAATCATTTGTCATTTATTTTGAGGCAGTAAACACACAAAATATGCAGATATTGCACACACACACACACACACACACAACACACACACACATGCGCACTTGCACGCGTGCACACACACACACACACACACACACACACACACACACTCTGAGAGACTCACAACTGATAAGTGTTGCAAGGTGAACTACTTTCATTAATGCATACAACACACACAGAGTAAACAGCTATTCTAAGTCTTTCATTAATACACAAGAATTTAATTAACGTCTATTGATAAGCTTCGTCTGTCTTAAGGACGTGTTTGTTTGTCAATGTGTGCGTGTGCGTGTGTGTGTGTGCGCACGTGTGCGCGTGTGCGTGCCTGTGTGAGTGTGTGTGTGTCCTCTACACACATGACAAATCATGACGATCACTGTATAATGGGCGCATAATGAGCATGTCCTTAAGAGACACACGCACACGCACATGCACACGCACACGCACGCACACACACACACACACACACACACACACACACACACACACACACACACACACACACACATTCATACACAAATACAGTGTGAGATGTAAACACAGAGCACGGACGGATTAGATGAGAGTTTTTAATCATCTTAATTAAGCTTAATTGTTATTTGTTGAATATCTGGCATATGAGGTTCATAGGGATGCACAAGTAGACTGGGTAGGCTGCTAATTAAAAGCCAAGCCCAATGCAAGGCTTTGTTTATTATAAGAATCTATGAAGAAGGAAGAGGAGACATCTGTCAACAAACTTAGGAATATAATGATACACCATGCATAAACTGACAGAAACAAAGACTCATCTTCTGGGTTTGAGAACATCTTTTTTCAGAATCACAACCAAATGTTTATATCACATTCTCAATGTCTGCCCTCAGTTCCAGGGTTACATCCATAGACTGTATGGATGTACTGTAGCTACCGTGATGTCTGTCACCCATTGGTTTTTGGACTTATGTTTTGAAGCCTTGAGGTTGCCATTTTCATCGCTGCCATCTTGGTTATTTGGAGCCAGAAGTGATGTACATTTGGACTAGAAGAGACGCAGCATGGCCTCCATTGCACCGTGTTCGGCGAGCTGTGCTATCATTGCACAGGCTACCTGTCAATCACGCCACAAAGCAAGTCTGCTTTATGGTCTATTTGACTTACTAGGTATCGGCCCGAAACCCTAGGCTCGACTGCTGCGCGGCCTCGCCTGCTCTATTGGCATGTGCAGCGCACAATTGCGCAACTTCGCATCACTGATGACATCACTGTCACTGCTGATGTCACAATGCCTATGGCATCACTGATGATGTCACAATGTCTATGACATCATCAGTGATGTCATAAGATGATTTTGCTCAATAATGCTGTCACTGATGACATCACAGATGATGTCATGATGTCACTGATGACATCACAGATTATGTCATAGGCATTGTGACATCATCAGTGTGACAAAAATAAAACAAAAAACAAAAAAACTTGAAACCAACATTGCCCAATTGCTCACTTTTATATAAAGAAAGGGGGGAACATAATTTACAAAATGAACGTCATGTTGTATTGAGGAAGACTTGAAACTGAGACCATAAACTCATTAGGAAAGTACTGACGCCATAAATCAAGTGAGAAGTGGAGTCATTTTGCCCATGACTTCCATAAAATCGGACTTATATTTTGCAGCCAGTGGAGTCGCCCCCTGCAGGCCATTTAAAATAATGCAGGTTAAACACACTTCCTCATGTGCTTCACAAACGGAGCAGCGAGCTATCCCCTTAGTTACTCCCACATCTGCGGGACAAAGTCAGTTCTCAGTACAGTAAGAAGCAGGTTTGTGGCCGGAAATGTCACTGGTTTTAACCCCCACATCGGCTGGTGAAAGTAACAGTAAGAGTGTTACAGGCTGAAATAAGAGTTCTTAGACATAAATGCAAATTGCTTGCAGTCTCTCTGATCGCTAATGAACTTGTGAATCTTGCCTACATGCAGGATTGAACCAAAGTCTCTCTATGCACAATTTTGCTACAAATGTACTTGGTTTGTGAGAAAGGCTTGTGGAAGTCCTCACCCTTATATTTAATAACCTACAACAGCGATTAGCAGCTAGCTAATTTAGCTGTAATTTAACAGCCTTCATAGGAAAGATTCTGATGCTGTTTTCCCTTAGCTGTGTAGAGAAAACATGTACAGTAAGTGTAAGGATACACTGTTAGGATGACGTCATCATTCCTACTTTGACGTCATCATTCCGACTATGATGTCATCGATCACTGATGATGTCATGGTTCATAAGTGTCTTTCATGCCTTTCGCTAGTGATGTCATAGCACAGGTGATGTCATGTCTCTGATGATGTCACAAACGGTATGATGTCATAGCACAGGTGGTGTCATGCTCGGATCTATAAAGGCCTAAAGGCCTCCAAGTTTAGATTATGAATCACAGGCTCTGGCCAGTGATTCATAATCTAAACTTGGATCCCGTCAATCTCTGCAACCGTTCCCAAAACCTCGAACAGTGCAGCCCCCAGCTTTCAAGCTACCAAGTTCCACAGCACCCCAGCTTCTCCAGACCTACCAAGTTTCCCGTGGTCGTCAACTACCCGCGAATAGATCCACACGTCTAACTCCGATCCTGACAGTATGAATCACTCAGAACTGGATCTAGCGGATACATCTCCGCCAATCAGGGAGGCCTTTCGAATGATAATTGAGCTCGCAAGAGCAACCCAGGCTCTGGCTCTCGAAGCCACTGATCGGCACGCCCAGCAGGAAAAAGCAATCCAGGCTCTGGCTTCCGAAGCCGCTGGTCGGCACGCCCTCTTGATTGGCCGGCTAGATCGTCTCGAGGGACTGAATCCTCCTGAGGGTGTCACCCCGCAGCCTCTGCAAGACCTCGCACTTGAGTCAAGACGCCTGATTGCCCACCAGGAAAAAGCAATCCAGGCTCTGGCTTCCGCAGCCGCTGATCGGCACGCCCTCTTGATTGGCCGGCTAGATCGTCTCGAAGCCCCAGCTTCCGAGCACACCGCCGTTCTGGAGGTTTCCAGACCTGCTTCTCCCCCGCCCACAGCGGTCGTTGCTTCTAGCTCTGCCTCTCGGCCGCCTCCAGCTGCTAAGGGCATATTCTGGGGGGGAGTTCGCGTCATCCCAGAGCAGGGGCAGCCACATTCGAGTCCCAGCAGCCATCTGTACCGTGATCCGACCGGCAGGGTTCGCATCACACCAGAGGAGAGGCAGCGCCGTTTGGACACCCGGAGCTGCCTGTACTGTGGTCGAGCCGGGCATTACCTCTCCTCCTGCTCCCGGCGTCCAGTAAGTGGTCCCACCGCTCGCCGGCCCGTGGTACTCTCAGTGGATCAAGACTCTACGTGTCCAGCCGAAAGATCTGTACTGTTGGGTAGCGCTCCCTGCAGGACCCAGGAGTGGCAGTATGTCTCCAACCGTCTCAACGAGTTGGAGAGGACTGTCGACCGTCTCATTGGGAAGTTCAATCGCTGCCTGCAGATCGGCTCCGTCCCCCCGCAGGGGGCCTCCGAGTCTACTGGCCCTGAGGCACAACCTGAGGCACAACCTGTGGACCTGCCCCTCGCCGAGTCTGAACCTGTACCTGAGGCACAACCTGTGGACCTTCCCCTCGCCGAGTCTGAGCCCGTACCCCAGCAGCAGCCAATTCCTGTCCTTGACCAACAACTCATGCTGGACCAACAACTCATGCTGGGAGGCTCCCGTAGTGTCGTCAGCCCTCGGTCAAGAGCAAGAAGAAATAAGAGGCGTTTGAAGGAGGAGACGGTGGGTGACCTCCCCAAACTACAGGTCGGGAGGGCAGGCCTCGCTGTGTCAGATCCCCCTGCGGCTCTGCCTTCGGAGACGGCGGCATTTGACCCTTTTGATGGTCCCCAGCCTCCCATGTTTGGATCGTGCCCCGGGGGATGGCCGGTCCCAGAGGATCCACCGGACCCGGTGGAAGTTCTATCCACGTATCGGTCCATCTATGGCTTCGATATCCTGTATTAGGGAGGAGCACCTCCACTGTCCTGCACCCCCTTTGGGGCCTAACCACCTGCGTCTAACCACCTGCGGAAGAGCACCTCCACCAGAACCTACGGATTTTTTTGTCTCCCAGATGCCATCCTTGATGGCCTCATTGGACGCCAGGTGACGTCCGTTGAGGGGAGGGTACTGTTAGGATGACGTCATCATTCCTACTTTGACGTCATCATTCCGACTATGATGTCATCGATCACTGATGATGTCATGGTTCATAAGTGTCTTTCATGCCTTTCGCTAGTGATGTCATAGCACAGGTGATGTCATGTCTCTGATGATGTCACAAACGGTATGATGTCATAGCACAGGTGGTGTCATGCTCGGATCTATAAAGGCCTGTTCCGGCAGGCTCTGGCCTGTGATTCATAATCTAAGCTAGGATCACATCAACCTAAAGCTATCAAGTTCCACAACCCCCCAGCTTCTCAAGACGTACCAAGGGCCCTCAACTATCCGCGAATAGATCCACATGTCTAACATCGATCCTGACAACACGTTTAATCGGCAGGGGAGATCCTGTGATTGGTCAGGAAATGTATGCTTCCCAGGAAGATAATTGCGTGAGCAAGAGAGAGAGACTGAGCGAGAGTTGAACTGTGTGTGTGTGTGTGTGTGTGTGTGTGTGTGTGTGTGTGTGTGTGTGTGTGTGTGGTTTCTCAAGTGATGCAAGGAAGTGGATAGCATGGTTTGAATGTGTCTGTGTTTGTGCGTAGGCATATTATGCAGTGTGTGCAACCCGGTATCACATCAAAGCGTGTAGCACCCGATCCGCCGTGTCAATGCCACGTTTTGCCTCAGCTTGCCCGTGAAAATTAGTACACGGCCTGCATTCCCAGAAGGCTTTGCGGTGGCCGACGCAGCCGAGCACCCATCGGGATGCCACAAATTTGAAAACGAATTATAAGGTTTGGTCATGGTTATATTAAAAAAATGTCCGCCACCCCAACCACAGCGCCCTTATTTGCCACCTTTTGTTTAGGCATAGTGCCTATATCGCCCCCTGCTGGTACTGCACCTTCATACACGGTTCATAAAAGGTTGCCATGCTGGACTGGCGGGTGTATTGCATGCTTTATGATACTGTGCTGTTGTGTGTGTGTGTGTGTGTGTGTGTGTGTGTGTGTGTGTGTGTGTGTGTGTGTGTGTGTGTGTGTGTGTGTGTGAGAGAGAGTGTGCTTTACTCCCGTGCCCCAACAAAAAGACGTTGTAGTGTTTATTCATGAATGTCACAGCAGGGTCAGTGTGACATTAAGGGACAGACTGTTTCGTTTGTCACAGTCCTGTTGTCTAATTCATCAACTGTGTTAGTGTCTTTTTGGATGCCACCACCCCATTTTATCATTAGCAGATTATGAAAATGATTCATAAAAGCACATGGCAGTGTGGAACATGCCAGCTGCTCCTCCTGTTGTTTTACACGGAACGTTACCACCATTTCCTAAATCAATGGGAAGTATGTACTGGAGGTTTTCACTCATTTGAAAGTCATTTCAAATATAATAATACAATATAATACAATATAATATAATACAATACAATACAATACAATATAATATAATATAATATAATATAATATAATTTATCTTATACAAACATGGCAATTCCTTGTCAAGTCTTTTCTTAAAATACAGACTTCTGCAGGCCAGGCAGGCGATTTGGCTCTTTTTAAAGCACTGTCCTGTCTTGAATCAGCCCCGTCACCAGAATAAAATGTTGGCATTGTACATTTCTGGAATCCACGGAAGTAATAGGAACCCCCACCGTGACCTGGCTTCCTATCGAACAATATTGTATGGGTCAGACACCAATGTCAATCAGCACAAAGCCTTCATCAACGCTGATGAAGGCTTTGTGCTGAAACGCATCCATTGACGTTTGTGTCTGACCCAGTGGTATGATTAAATGACAAAAAGGACATTTTGAGTGCTGCCTTTTTCTTCTATGACTTATGTGATCTGATCGGTTTAGATATTTTCAGGTTCGATATTTTGTAAAAAAAAAAAAAAAAAAAAAAAGAAAAGCGAGAGAAAACA
Organism: Poromitra crassiceps; assembly: GCF_964638095.1. Lineage (NCBI taxonomy): Eukaryota > Metazoa > Chordata > Actinopteri > Beryciformes > Melamphaidae > Poromitra > Poromitra crassiceps. The sequence goes on from NC_139625.1 coordinate 63,406,547, forward strand.
TTCCCTGCGATCCTACAGTTGCCTCTTCCCTCGGGTAGCGAATGTCCAAACCACCCCCCCCCCCCCCCACCCCCTCCCACCCAGCGAGTTTGGATAGGGGCCCTGCCCCACCCCCCCTGGCCCAGCGAGTTTGGATAGGGGCCCTGCCCCACCCCCCCTGGCCCAGCGAGTTTGGACAGGGGCCTTGCTTCATATCTTTATGAGGCTATTCCTCGTGAGGACGCAGCCATATAGAATTAGGACACGTTGGGAGACCGAACTATAGGGATCACTGTCTGATGATTTGTGGGAGCAGGCATTGGAAAGTGTTAACTCCTCCTTGTCATGTCTCATCCAGTTTAAAGTTATTCACAGAATTCATTACCGTAAGGCCAGATTGGCCAAAATATATCCTAATGTAGGCTACCCGACAATTGTAATACATGTTCCCATTCACCAGGAGACCTGTCCCATTTGTTCTGGTCTTGCCCCAAGCGGATGGCACTCTGGAAATCCTTCTTTGATACCATTTCTGAGGCACTGGAGATGATTATTTTACCTTGCCCTCAAATTGCCATCTTTTGGATCCCTAAGGAGGATGTGGTTTTAACTAAAAAACAAATTAATGTTATATCCTTTGCCTTGCTGATTGCCCGCAGGAGGATACTCTTGCACTGGAAGGCAGAGTCTCCCCCATCAACCACGTCATGGCTGAGCGATGTCCTGTCGTTTTTAAATTTAGACAAAATTAAATTTACAATTTGAGGATCCTCTGGTAAATTTTTCACACACACTGGCAACCATTAATAGCATATGTAGATGGCCTGCAATCCCTCGATTGAGGTTGCATGCATGGTGTGGGACTCTTGTGGGGGTCATGTCACTTGTGTAGGTGACATGCGAGCCATTGGTCTGTGCTATCTGCATCTACCTTCATGAGGGGTTATGGGGGGAAAGTTAGACAGCCAGGAACCACTGACGTTTGTTTTGATACCACCTGGCCAAAGTGCCTCGTGTCCACAAAGTGGCACCACAACCCTGTAGTGCTCATGTTTAAAACAAAAGGCTAAAGAGTCACCTGTGATATGTGTGTATGCCAATGTATTGTGTACTATTTGAATACAATTTTGTGAAGAAGAAGAAGAAGAAGAAGAAGAAGAAGAAGAAGAAGAAGAAGAAGAAGAAGAAGAAGAAGAAGAAGAAGAATTGCAGCGACCTGTTCCTGTTTTGTGCCATAACAAATTCATTGGTATTAAAATACACCATATTTAACGGAACACATTTGTCCATTGGAATGCAGTTATTGATGATTCACAAGTAACTCTGAGTCTTGGACAGATAACAGACATGACATATGTCTGTTTACTCCATGTGTGTGTGTGTGTGTGTGTGTGTGTGTGTGTGTGTGTGTGTGTGTGTGTGTGTGTGTGTGCGAGCGAGCGAGCGAGCGAGCGAGCGAGCGTGTGTGTGAGGTTTAATTGTGCCAAGGAGTTAGACCTTCATACATCTTTAACACACACATACACACATACACACACACACACACGTTACGTTGCCAAAGCACCAGCCCGCCCAGGTAGCAGCACACACACATACACACACACACACACACACACACACACACACACACACACACACACACACACACACACACTCACACACACACATGCACACCCACACATGCGCGAGCGCAAGCGCGCGCGCGCACACACACACACACACACACACACACACACACACACACACACACACACACACACACATACAGAGAATGCATTTAGCACCTTCTAAAAAAAGGTGACCCAGAAGAAATGATAAGCAGATTGAAGATGGTGGAGAGGAGGAAGACCCACCTGTTATTAGCTTTTCTCCAGATGGTATCAGATGGAAGGAGGGATGAGGAGGACAAGGGCGAGGCGGAGGGAGATCCTTGGAGAGAGATACTGTAGATCATCAGGCATTAATAATGGATGGCAGATCCTTAGAGACCATGTTCAGACATTTATAATGGATAAGACTCAGCTGGAGGGGCAAGGAAACGCCTCAGCAGAATTTACCTGATGAGATAGAGGAACGACACGGAGGAGAGGAGAGGGAGAGAACATCTGACACATCAAACTTCTACTACTTCTAAGTTACTTCATGATCAAGACACTGGCTCTTAGCTTTGTTCCTAAGCCAATGCGGAGATGTCTTAAACCTGAATTATTTCGGATGGTCACTGATTGCAAAAAGAAGTCAGATTGTAGGCTGTAGAAGTCAATGGGAAAATGGCCTGACTTCTCACTTGATTTATCAGTGAACACTTTCAGTAAACACTTTCCTAATGAGTTTATGGTCTCAATCGCTAGTTTCAAGTCTTCTTCAATACAGCATGATGTTCATTTTGTAAATTATTGCCCTATTTTGAGTAAAATGCGGACTATGTTTTGAGGTGTGATTGACAGGTCCAGTGATCACACAGCTCACCGATCAGAGACCAATAGCAGGCCGAGCTGCATCTCTCCTTGTGCAAATTGATGTCACTTCTGACTCCAAGTAACCAAGATGGCGATGGTGAAAATGCGGTCCCTTCGTCCAAAAACTAATGGGTAACATCATGAACAACATCAACAACCAACCCAGAACCCCGTGACATCTAAACTCTCGCGAGCCCCGCTAACTCCCATCTCTTAAAGGGCCCGTGGCCATAAGGTGAATGTCTTTACCAATAGCTCACTGTGACACTGTAATGGAAAAATAGCTGAAATGCCTTGTTGATCCATCAATAATGAGATGCCCGTTTAAAATGTATAGGGGGATTTTATTCCACAAGTAAACATCTGTGCACAGAGTCTCCCTGACAACGTTTTTGTCAGAAGAGCCACGAGTTCTCTTCTTCACACTCTCATATAGTGATAGTAGGGTGCCCTCCCCACCCTGATCTCGGCTGTGAAATTCCATTACCTCATACAACGTCTTGTATATTTCCACAGTTAGGTTGATCCTTCATAAGAGACGATACAACCTTGGTCTACTCACACAAGACAAAATACATGTTATCTCCCTATACAGGAATGCTCTGCATGATGGAGAGCATAGTCCACAAAATACATCTTAGAAGAGCCATGGATCATTTATGGAACAGAGTCGATAATGATCAACAATCAATTAATAAGCGATCAATCAGTCAACGACATGGAGGGCAGATA
>NC_139625.1:63427216-63432216 GCF_964638095.1 Poromitra crassiceps
CACACACACACACACACACACACAAGTGCAGGCCAGTGGGGGTCATCGCCACATCAGGCAAGTAAACACACAAGTAAACTCACAGCATTAAAGATTAACAGGTTTATTTGACACTGAGGACTGTGACAGCTGCTGCAAATAATATGATTATTAATATTACTCATAATACAAAAACAAGTTCATTCTGGTCTAAGGCAGAATTACATGCTTTTATTGATTTAGAGAGAAGAGAAGAGAAGAGAAGAGAAGAGAAGAGAAGAGAAGAGAAGAGAAGAGAAGAGAAGAGAAGAGAAGAGTGATGTGTGTCACGGTCGTGGCTGTTAAATAGAAACAACTTTAGAAGACACCATTGTATATTTTTCCCTTTTGTAGGCTAATTGTTCCAAATTCAGCAGTTTGGACCCCCCCCCCGCCCTCCTCCTTATGGCCAATAAAATAAAACCTGCTGCCTTTCTATTCTTTCTGACTCTCTCTCTCTCTCTCTCTCTCTCTCCCCCCTCTCCTCCATTCTTGCAGCTGCAGCGGAATTGTCTCGTAAGCGAAATTAAAAACTCCACCCTTCCTCTTTACTGTGTAGTGATAAGCTTAGGGACTCGTCACGACACACACACGCACGCACGCGCACGCACGCGCGCGCGCGCACACACACACACACACACACACACACACACACACACACACTGCTTATGGCAGTCCATCGTTGTAGATGACTTCATAACTCCCAGGAGTATTGGGTATTCAGCGCTTGGTGCGCTCATGCCACCTCATGTGGCTGTAGCCTAGACCTATTCGCGATGCACACACTTTTCCACATGTGGGTAGGTGAGTGTGGTAGTTAGGCTATCTGGCTGGACTGTCCTTGTTGTGCTACCAGAAAGGCAGAAAGGCAGGAGCGCCAGGTGGATCTGCTGCGGGCCTTTCCAGGTCTGAAGGACTATGTTGCACTTCTTCAGGAGCTCCTTCATGTGGTCCTTCCTTAGCGCCTTTTCTGACCACCAGCAGACATCTGGCCAGATTTTAGTTGGCTGTAGAGGGTCTGCCGTGGCAGACGAGTTTGCAGGGATGTGTGTTCGCATGTCAAGGATTCTTCGCAGACAGCGGATGTGAAATGCCTCCATGGGAACGAATGTGCCGCACACACGCGCGCACACAGGCGCACACGCACACACACGCACGCACGCATGCACGCACGCACGCACGCACACACACACACACACACACACACACACACACACACACACACACACACACACACACACACCCTTTTTGGACCGTCACTGACCATGGTCGTGGGTGGCCGTGCATGGGGTTTGTATTCGCTCCTGCTTGGCGCACAAACAAATATACTTTTCCATCATACAAAAGAAAGGCAGACGCCCGTTTTCCATATGAAGTTGGACAGAAAACAAACGGCCAATTGGAGGCATGGCTTTTAAGTGTTCTCGGCTTTGTTACACCTGCGCGTTTTCTCTCCCTCTCCAAGTGGAGCTGCACTGCAGGCGCGCAATACGCAGGGAAATTATAGCCAATTTATTTTCTGCGTGTCTGTCGGTCCACAGCAACACACATACACACACACACACACACACACACACACACACACACACACACACACACACACACACACACACACACACACACACACACACACACACACACACACACTTGTTCACTATTTCACTATTTGAGCATTCCATTCTAATACCAGAATGGCAACTTTTTTTTTTTGCCCAAATAGGTCACGTTTTCAATCCGTTATTTCGTTGGTAAAATAGAGCAAACGTCGGTGTAATACGCCTATGCACTTCAATTACCGTGTCCGTGCCAAATAATGATCATGCAGGGCCTGTTCGCCTCTGCATGCAAGGACGGAACGACCTGCGTAGCACGGAACACTCCTGGGGGGGGGGGGGGGGGGTTACAAAATAGAAGGTGCATAAAATATGTTTATTTTATATTTTGAGGGATTTTAATGTTTTCTGCAAATTAAAGCGCTGCTGCAGAGTTGATAAAATGTGGCCTATGCTTCATGAATGATGTTCCTGCAACCTAACCTGTCCTGTGCGTAATTTACTCTGATATGAGGTGTTGCATTGGAATTTACAGCGTTGATATGGTCTGTTCCTTTTATGATATTTAATATTGAATAATAATCGATCAAGTCTCACTTTTACATTTTGGTCGAGAGTGTTTGAAATATTATAATAATGGTGCTTCAGCAAAATTGTTTCAAATAAGTAATTTCCAATAAGGGATGCGCGAAGTTTAGACAATAGAAATTAGCCTTTCTCGTATGGCCCACAACTCCAGGGGTTGGATGAAGCGCGCTAGCTGACATGCCTCTGCATGCAATACATGCATGCCCATCTTATACGTTATTTTAATATCGAGTCATCAATCTTATTTTTTATTAAAACGAGTGACAATATTGTGCCAGCAAGCTGTGATAATTCAGTTGTCTCAAGGATTTCCTGAGATTTTAGAAGTGGTGTGATGTGCCTTATTTTCATGTTCCATAAAGTGACACATTGGTTCTGGAATATTCCTGAAAGCAGAGAAGCTGATGTGGAAACAAGTGATCTCACCCATGGCAGAATTGGAGACTCTGCATGGACATTTTTGAAGTGTTTCGTTTCCTCCTAGCTTTCCAACACAAATTCCTTCTCCAATTCTGCGTTTCCATCATTTCTCTGTCGATCTTATTAAATTCTTCAGCTCTGGAACGGTCTGGAAATATGGCATCCCCTCCTCCACCTGTCCTCTCTATATAATTTACTGAACCGCAATAAGCACTGTGGAGAAACAAGTCGCTGTTAAAGATTTTTTTAAATTTGTTTATACATTTATAAATATCGGATACATTCAATATACACATTTTGCAATTCGGAGAGACACAAGTCCTGGATGTTTTTTTAACAAAGTTGATAAATTGACAATTTAAAATTTTACAATTAAAATAAGGATTGCGTTTATCCCTGCTTGGCCATCCTTTACAACCCGTTTGAGGATGGGTTGCGGGGCGGCCGATGGAGAGAGATACGCTCTGAAGTCTCTCCATGCATATCAGCAAGCCTCGTGCCCTGCTGAAGTGTGCTTGGGCAACACACCGAATCGCCGCCAACTAGCTCTATCCCCTGACCTGTAGAATATCTTAAGGGGATCATGAACTATCGCGTTATTTTCCAGGCATGACTCTGTCGGTGATCCCCGGGCAGAGGCGCACGGCAGTTACCAATTACGCATGCTTTGCGCAAGGACAATTACAACTAATAAAGTATTTTTATCTGATCAAAACTGTCTGTCAATGAAGATTAATAAATTAAATAATAATAGTACTACTACTACTACTACTACTACTACTACTACTACTACTACTACTACTACTACTACTAATAATAATAATAATAATAATAATAATAATAATAATAATAAAATTATAACCGTCATTCATCAATTAAAAATCTCATTGGTCATAACAGCTTCTGGATTTGTATGGAAGTATATTTATTAAATGTCTCAGGCTATGGGGGAAAACGAGAAGTTATGTGTTCAATGAACATCCATCGCTGAGAGTTCTTGATGATAATTGCAACTAATTCACTGTTCACATTGAAAGACACAAGCCAGCATTATAGCCTATCAATTAAATCGGTAGTTCAAGATTATTTTCAAACCCTGTTTTGCACTCAAACCGAAGATGATTGTCATAGCCACTTCCCGCGATGGCCAAATGAAAAATAACAAAACTCGTTTATCAAATGAGAAAACCGTCCATTTAAGCATTTCCCTTTAAATAAGTCCTTACATTCATTTAATCATTAAATGACCGATTTATCCCAGTCTAATAAGGCGGGTAACTCTATTCCGCTAATTAAAAGTGGGTGAATTGACTAGGTTTACCCTCAACTACCCTGCTCCTCTCCTCTCCGGTCTGAAGGCGCACTGGTTTCGCACCCGTTTTCGGGGGGCTCCTTATAAGATCCACCGTCCCCCGGTTCCTCTTCCTTATTGGTCAGGTGGAGCCGTTACCTCACTACGGGGGCGATGACGCAGCGTCTTCACGTATCCTTCACGATCGAGCGTCTCTCTTCTTATTTCTTTGCAGTCTTGTTGCCGTCGCTCGCGGAGGAGAGAGACACCGGGATTCGCGCGACGAACCCAGTGTGTGCCGAATGGACCCGTGCGCTCGATACTAAAACACTTCCCACCCCGGGAGGAGAGCGGCGCGCAAGAGCTCTCTCTTTCTCTCTCTCTCTCTCTCTCTCTCTCTCTCTCTCTCTCTCTCTCCCCCTCTCGCTCTCTCTCTCTCAAACACACGCACACGCACGCACGCAAGCGCACACACACTGTATGCGTCTCTCCACTTTGCAGTAGTAAAAAAATTACGGCATTGATCTCAGCGCCGAGTGCGGATCTGAGATCTCTCTCTTGTGTTCGCTCTATCTTCGACGGACCGACTTGGAGAAACGCTACAGAGACAAAAGTAAGGATACACTTAACACTTCTTATCAGGATTACACTCTGTGTAGCCTAATGTGCGTGTGTGTGTGTGTGTGTGTGTGTTTTCATGTGTGTCTCAGTGTCTGTGTGCATTTTGACGCATATCCAACTTAACTTCCACTCAGGAGACTGTCGGCGGTAGCTTTGTTTGGTAGAAGTTGTTTTATTTTTTTGTTGGGAAACTAACTCATTCTCTTCATACAGTTTATATGCGCGGAGTTTCGCTACCGGCTTGCGCCTTCTTCTCAGGCTGTGGTTGGGACTTTTGTCTGCTATATAAACGAGACTCCATGGACTGATGGCGACCGGTTTAAGTTTGTTGTCAGATTAAAATCCTTCTTTTCCGGTGCGTTTTAGTTGCTTTGGATATGAGAGGTTTCAACTCGCATGGATATGCACCACTTGCTGTTATCAAACGGAAAATGAATAGCCTGCTAGCCTATCCATATTGGAATCTCACTTCACTGTTTCCAATGCAAAACCCACTTATTTCAACATTT